>NC_061512.1:210086307-210131542 GCF_022539505.1 Lolium rigidum | reverse complement strand
AAACATTAAGCAGAGTAAGATCAGAACATTAAGCACAAGAACTATAAAATATTACCTGAAAATATGTGTCGTTTGGCACAATAGATGTACCATCGAAGAAAACCCGGAACGCTGCACTGTTTACTTCAGCAGCAATCTTCATAATCAGCCCAAACATCTTTTTATCCCAAAAGGGAGATAATCTATTAGTTGGATTTGGGACCAAGAAGACGTGGCCATATTCAACAGGATACGCCTTCAGGAAAAGGATGCCCATCAGAAATGAGAAAGCATGATGCAGATGGCAACTAACACTTATATTTATGTTAACATTCACAGAGGGTGGTGTGGGGTAATGGGTAATTTGAAGGTACGTACATTTGCAATCAGCATTACTCCACCGTTTGGGGGTGTAGTCAAAGGAACAACCTCCGGTACATTCTTTTCTCCTTCCTCAATGCACAAAAGCAATTCCCCGCAGCTTTTAGTAGAACTTAGCTTCGAGCATCCAAAAGGATGACTGAACTTGCCATATTCGTTGAGCAAAAATGAATTCCACTTATCATTCATCTGAATAACAAAATCCCTTTCACCTTCAATGACCTGTAAAACCATTCAAAACCATTTATTCCAGTAGAGCTCAGGGTTTCATTAACAGGTTGACGCTTGCTAAATTCTTTGAAAGGGAAATACATTAGTTTAACAAATGCTATGTCTGGCAGAAAATAATTGTTTGTTGGTTCAATACACTTCTAGCATTGTGACATTCCTCGATAAGCTTAAATTTCTGCCACCTAGGATGGAATAGTGATGGATAACAGGACAAGTGCCAGCCAATAGTATTTTATTAAATCTTTCCCACTCCCTCCTCTCCTATTTCCTGCTGCTATGTTTCCCAACATCCTCATTCCTTGAAGTACCACCCATAGCCATCACCATTGCAGCACAGAAAGAATCAGGCTGTTATCACGAGGTCAACAACAATGCAAGAAGCGGGAATCTGAACAATAGTGGAGCTTCTGCCAAGGTAAGGTTGCACGAATATTTACGGACTATCATGCCACTCTGCATTTTATTCGTGGATACCGCGGAGGAGAAGAGGTGAAGTATACAACTATACTATAAGTGTGAAACTGTAAATTAGCACTAATGCTCAAACAGAAACTTAAATATAGTATGTGGCAATTTTTGTGTGGCTAATTTCACCTCTCTGGCTCATATGATGATGTTGTATTTTTAGTTTGCATATCAGAATCTGATGTGTACATGCTGAAACATGTATAGAGTTAATATTCCCAACCACGGAAGAATTAGGGAAAATCAAGAAGCACCTTAAGTTTGCAAGCAGTAACATCATATGCCAACTGGCCCTCACGGGAATTATTCTCCCACTGGCGGAAACAGAAATCATCAATTACAAATGCTGCCACAATAACTCATAAAAAAATTGTGAACTCTCGGGTAACACAAACCTGAGACAGAATGATTGTATCAAGTAAACTTGGGCTGCCTTGATCAGCACATGCGGAGCTTTTGAGAGCATCAAGTTCACGTTGTTCTGTACCTAGACGGTAAAGATGTATCTTCACACCTGAACATCAAAGAGAAATTTCTGACTATTACAGTGCTACAATCATATATAACTGAACGTGTGTTATTATTTCAAAGGACCAACAGCAAACACATGGATAAATTTTGTGAAAAAAGTTAATGTGCTTGTGTACAATTATCTAGGAATACTTTGCTATTCCATACTGCAATTGAGAATCAAGCAGGCACACATCATGAATCAAAACTGTAATATAGCTATCTAACACAACATCATACAGAGTTTAAATACGTTGAAGAATAGCGGATAAGTTCACATGCACTAGTTAATCCTTCTTGGAGTACTCTAGTGTTTCCGGTGCCACAATACTATTTTATTTTTGGTGGCAGACCAGTGTAGAGGATAATTACATTTTTAGACAGGCGTAACAATCAAATAGACAGTTATAGGATTAAATAGTATTTTAGACAGTCTTTCCTAAATGAGAGAACCATTACAAAGTTCAAATAACTATCGCTTACCTTCAAACTGATCCAGAGGAGTGTTCTTGCCATGGAAAGAATAGTCACCGTCTAACTTGGTGGCTGACACCATACTTACAACGCTTAATATATGCACTACTAACTGAACTAACTACAATGCTAGAAGCCTACTTCAGACTTGTGCAGCACCACCACCAGCAAGGTAGGTCAGATCGGAAGGATGCCCCCCTGCAGACGGGAGGGCACCGCGGCCACCGTGGAAAGAAGGCGATGCAAGAAGGAACTTAGGAAAGCGATGGACACATTGTCTTCCCCTTCTCGGTGTTACGCGGGGTCCTTTCCTTAGAGCCGTGGCTGATCTCCTGAAGCCAGCCCTGCCGGACTAGCTACCCACCTCTGCAGGATCAACTTTGGTTCTTTTTCTAGGAGCTCCTGACAGGTTCTTCTGTCGTAAAATGCAGTCTTTCTGCAGGAAAATCTGTACATGGAAAAGCTTTAGCTGATAGATCGAACCATTAACTGATGCTTCAAAGGAGCATATATAATTTAGTCTTTTGCAGGACAATCTGAACATGAGCAAAGCTTTAGCAGCTAATAGATCGAAATGTTAACTTAGGTCTTAAAAGACAAGTAATCTGGAATTGCAAGCATTTCATACAAGCACATGATATTCTAATACCACAAAGATTCTCTCCAGGACCATACTCCCACTTATGAGCGAACTAGATAATGCATTTCGTATGCTGTACACCGTGTAACCAAACGAAAAGAAAACAGTTTCCCCCCTACATTCTCTTGAACAGAAGCAATTTCGAGCAACCAAAACCCCGAATCGGGCAAAAGAATGCAAGAATTTCGCGCACCCATCAGCGATTCCAACTGTCCTGTCGCAAGTCGTACCAATTGCGCCCGCGACGAAGAAATCGAGGTAAAAGCTAGCGGATTGCGATCTCGCGGACAACAGGATATAAGAATCGTGGATTAAAAAGGGGATGGATCGATCGGTCGGTACCAGGGGGAGGCGCTCGCTCGATCGGGTGCGCCCGTCCGTCCGGCGAAGAAGAGGAAAACAGGCGAAGGAGAGAGACGTTTGCGTTCTGGGTGCTGCAGACGACTGCGCCAGGAAAAGTTGAGGAAAATAGGCGCTTGGCTTCTCTCCCCTCCTTCCCCTTCTCCATTTGCCACATTTTTTCAGTAAAATAATATTGTACAAGTGGATACCTATTGTTTGGATGAATTTTGGTTAAACATCCATGGATTTTATAAGATCTTGTCCAAACACAAAGGAATGGAAAATAAGAGGAAACCACTTTTTTTTGTTAGGACAAATGATTTGATCGATCTGCAAAGTGTGCCAAAAAAACATAAGCTTTTGCATAATTAATCGTTTTACATGTAGTAAATGTTTTCTTCGTTTGACAAGGATAAAGGAAAAAAATTGTATCCACATTGTCGACAACTGCAAAGTGTGGTGTCCTTTTCGTTATGTAAATATCTACTTAAGATTTAATAAAAGAACTGTTGTTTCCCCCCAACAAAAAAATTTCTTAAGTTTAGATATAAGGACACTCAATTTTTTTTTTCTTATATGCTACAAGATGGATTCTTTTTTAAAAAAATAGCATGCACATGCATAATACTCAAATATCTTTGCATGTCACATTTTTATGGGAACATTGAGAGCTTGCGGTGTAATTCTAGGCAGGACGGATTGCGCTTGATAGCCAAATCGCAATGGGGGGAGGGAGTCACATTGTGCCCTATTTTGTGTGCTTTTTTTTTACTCTTCACCCTTTGATTTTCAAAGTGAATGCGTCATGGTGCTTTTGTGTAAGTTTTCTTAATGGAAAAAAAAAGTCTTCACGGAATGTTGTCAAATTAAATCAAAAAAATTGTTGTTGTGCGGAATGTGTTTGTTGACTAGTGCATTTATAAGCAGGGTAGAAAGGCAAATGGAAAAAATCTCAGAACATTCATCAAGTTTATCTGTGGTGGATTTATATTCATGCCTTCATGAGTTTACACATCCTCCTTATTGAGATGATGAGTTCATATTTGGAAGTGCATCATACATCCTACTGGCTCATGGGCCCGTATGAGTGTCTTGTGCCATACGTTGCCAAGGACTAAAATAAAACATGCCACAATTTTTGTCAAATACTTCCATTAACTAGTTGGCAGTAATACAATTTCTAGTGCTTTTCAATTCAAAAACGATGGAGTACAAAAACTGCACTAGTTACAATTTACAAATACATAATTAGTGTAATACAAACTAGGACTTAAACAGTCACCAACAATACAATCTAGGGATACAACATGCTGCACCTTCTGCATGCAAAGAAACAATCACCCAATTTTCTCAAAAAAGAGAGAAACACTACACCCACAAGTCATCCTAAAAGCTATAAGGCACACACAAATAAACCCTACAGGTTGCTATTGCCAACTACTAACTGCACACTATACAAATGAAGCCTAAAAAAGAACCTCGGTCACACTAGCAAATGAATCATGCTGTCTACCACTGACTGCATCTAACTCTCTAAGTTAACAACTTTGTTTCCTCCTAGTAAGTCCCTGCAAAAACTGACTGTGACTGCCCAAAACTATTCTCAGGATCATGTCCAAGTCAAATGTATACACGGATAGTGTTGTTAATATTTCAGCAGAGTGTTACATTGCTAAACACTTTCTCCTTTCAACACCTTCTGCACTAGATTCAGAATCTCTGTGACCTGAAGGAATCATGAAAAACAATTATGAACCGTACAACCTTGACCGCAAGAAGGTTACATGTACAAAAAAAAATACATAACTGGCATCATGGAAATTTATGGAGTAACTCTCTTACCCCAGGATAGTGCTTCAGAACAGGAGAATAATGGTCAAGTGCTATATAGATTTTACCAAGAACACTTAAAAGGGTGTCGACCTCATCGCCAAGTATATCAACCTGAACCACATTAGAAAATAAGCTATGAATTATGTCACTACAGATAAAAAAAATAGATACTTAGCAAAACAAGAAGTCTCATTGAGATTGAGATGACCGCAAAAAATTACATCTTATCTGGATTCCAGATTTGCCTTTTTTGTTTGGGTGGAGTGCAAAATTAACAAGCTTCATGTATTTCTCTACCAGAAATGGGTATGTTATTTATCATTTTCACCTTTCTTCTTTTTCATCAGTCCCAAGTTTGAAAATTGCTTGGAATTTTGTTCGACATTGTCACCTTAGAAAACTCAAACCAGCCGAAAGCAAAATGAAGCAACGCAAAGAAGGCTAACCTCTGCTTCTGCTTTCCTGAGATTCGAGCATTTAATCTCAAGTATTTGTTTATACCAGAATTCCTTCTTCTTTAATACAGAAACTTGCTGCACCAGTGGGTTGAACTGACACATTATACTAGTCAACCTGCAGAAATGTTTAAAAATTAACTATCGACCAATGCATTTGGAAACATGAACTAGACAAACTGCAAGTTGCTCCACTTCTGTAACATGCACATGTTTAGAATTTAGAATAGTGAGTGAACTTGCTTGGCAAGTGTGGCTCTAATTGAATAAACAGCAACAGCAAAGTGGGAAGGGATGTCAATCCGCACCTAATTTCACTTTGCTTCATACTTTGTGCTATTCTGCTTTCAAAATCACTGTACGCTTTAGACAACTTCTCCATGCTAAGAAGGTCAAATTCTAGGTGTCCTTCATGACCGTCGACGCACGACGCCGATGTTCTCTTCATTTCCCGGATAGTAGCATCAAGTGAGGCATTCTGTTCTTTTGCTTCCTCCAAAGCAACAGACATGGAATTCAAGCTCTCAGTCAGCCCACATATCTCTTCCTTGCAGACATTGATCTGCTGCAGAGCCTCACACAAACAGCTCTTCATTGAACTCGACTCGCTTCTGAACTCCAAGATAAGTAGCTCCTGTTCGCAAACTTTCTCCCTGTACATCATAAGCTCGTCGTTGACCAAGTCGAATTCCTCGTGGTGCTGAACCAGCGTTGATCCTACTATAGACACAAGCTGGTCGTTCTCATACTTGAGCTTTTGCCTGTCTCTAGACATGGCGCGTAGCAGCTCTTCTTTTTCCATGATCAGCTCTTGGAGCAAGCACTCCTCCTGGTTCCCATCGTCAATCTGTTTTTCATAATTACCAAATACTTCTCTTAACACGGACAGTTCCAGTAGATCTTTCAAGTGGCTCTCGATCTTTAGATCGTCAAGCTCACCGCAGAGCTTCTGAATTTGATTCGAAAGTTTCGACTCGGACAGCGAGTGTCCCGCTACTTGTAAACAGAGCTCCTTAGCATCCTTTCTTTTATCTGCCAGCAAACCTCGGAGACGCTCATTCTCATCCAGCAGAGAAGCAATTCTGTCCTTTAGTCTGCACAGCTCACCATCCTCATCGTAATCAAAACAATTATTAAGTCCCTCTTTCCTGGATACAATGCCATCCATTTTCGAGATAGTCTGAAGCAACTTGGATTTAATGGACTCAAGCTCCCTCTCTTTCCTTAGAGGCAGGGCAGCTCCATCTTTCGCCCTCTTGAGCCTGAACAGCTCCTCGGTCTTCTTCTGCATTTCGGACTCATGCTCCCTTCGCAGCTTCAGCCACTCCGACTTGAGAAAACCGTTGATCTCATCGCCGCCCATGTGCTTCAGGAGCGAGAAGTCCGGGATGTAGTGCACGGCCTCGTTCGTCTGTGCCACGACAGGAGGCTCGCCGTCATCTTTCACGCTGGGGTCCGAAGCTGCTGCCACAATGTTGGTGAGTTCGTCTCGCAGCGTGGCGATCTCGGAAACGTTGTCCTTCCAGTTCTTGCTCAGCGTGATGATGTGGTTTCGGTTGTCGCAGAGCTTCGTCTCGAACTGGCGGTGTAGGTTGCTGATGTAGCCCTGGATCATGATGCCGGAGAGCTCTTGCTGCAGCTCGTGCTCCAGCTGCTGCAGAAAGATAACAAAAACCATTGAAGTTAGTCTACAGTGTATATCAGACAAGACAATCAAAAAGTCTTTTCTATCTAATATAATAATTACATAAATCGAAGGATTGTTCTACTGCCAGGCAAGGCAAAATGCAGCCCTCCAGCCAACATTCCGGGATTGGACTGAAAAACGCGCAGTCGACCCAGACGCAGAGGCTCTGTTAAACATTTGCAGTCAAACTGTTCGTAAGTTTGAAGTCAAACTTGTTGGATGATTTTATTTGCTTTTTTACTACTTATTCATTGTCTTTCTGTTTGTAATTGCAACTGCCTGCAGAATCTATCCACACTTTCGAGTCCCGAGCACGTTAATTGATCCCTAATTATCCGCTCAATAATTAGACCGAACATGGGCTGAATTAAACTAAGGAAACCCGCTTCATTGACTGAAGAAGCGAGGAGCGGAAAGGAATGTTCGGTGTTCTTTCCCCGAAGGGGATGAAAACTAAAAAAGAGAAGGTTGGTGTTGAGGAACTCACGGGTTCTGCCGCCGCCGCCGCCGCCGCCATGTGTTGTCCCCGGCGGCAAGAGCAGGAAAGAAGCCAACGGACGGAGCCGCCTCCCGGAGACTCGCTCCGTGTATCAATTTTCTTTCCCCTTGGCTTCTTCAGGGGCGGGAAACGAAAACGAAAAACCAAAAGAGGGCGCGCGGGGTGGAGCAGAGCGATGTCGAGAGAGAGGGAGAGAGAGACGCAGCACAGCAGCAGTGCGCTGCGCCGCGCCGCGCCGCGGCCTTTCCAGCAAAGGCGGCTGCTTTCTCTCTGGGCTGTCCCGTCCCGTCGCGCTCCTCCGTTGGTGGAGAGGGAGAGGAGGGGAGCGGTTGCCAGTTGGAAAGGAATACAGAAAAATCAGCGGAAACTGCAGAGAGAGGGAGATGGGGGTGGTGGTTGTTGCTGGCTGATGGGTCAGGGCGGTGACGCCGACGGGGTTTCCGTCGGGGAAGAGGAGCCAGGGGACGCGCCGTTGGCCGTTGGTGCTGGTCGCTGTCTTGCTTCGCCTGTCCACTCACGGGTCGCCCGCTCCACTGCTTTCTTCATTTTCGAGTGCACAAACTGAGACAAAAAAAAAATCGAAATTAAAAGCCATGTTTGTTTGGAACTCGACGAAAATTGGATCCATCCACCAGACATGTATTGGCCTTTTTAAATCGGACCACGGATATAATTCAACCTTGCTACTTGTAATGTTCGTTTGGGTCCGGAGGCTGTCCCAACGGCCCTACCAAAAAATCATATATTTCAAGCAGAGGCTAGAAGGCCATTGCATAGACACAAAATAAAAACGAAAACACAATGTATTGAGAAGACAATATATTTTTTATATATTCCAAGCATAGGCAATCGACTTGGACGTACGAAGATCTCATTCAACATAGCTTAGCAAACCTGACGAAAAATTAGCTATTTACTTAATTTCCCTGCATAATGTACCGTGATTATTAAGCTAACGATTCTATTGAGCATCCACATCATAGACATGGAAGAGTTATGCGACGGCTCACACCCCGGGTTACATAAAACAAGACGTATAAATTTATTTAAAAGTCAAACTATGCAAAGTTTGATCAAGTTTTGAGAAAAAACTGTAAACCTCTACAATGTCAAACCACCCTTTTTAGAGGTGTCATGAAATTTATTTGCATACTATCGCTATATAGTGCTTCCTCCTTGCCAAAATATAGTGTATAATTATTTCTGACGAAAGTTAAACTACGCTAATTTTGACTAAGTTTATTGAGAAAATTATCTACATCTATAATGTCTAATGTATATAGCATATTAAAATATACTTTACGATGAGTATGATAATATTGATTTGAGATTCTAAATGTTGATTTTTTTGGTAAAAACTTAGTCGAAGTTTACACGGTTCTACTTTGAAAAAAAAAATATGCACTAGAATTTTGTATAGAGGGAATAACACATTTGTTGACATTTTTTCTACAAATTGATTAAACTTTTCACTATTTGACTTTTAACTAAATTTGTACGTCTTGTTTCGCGAAGCAAAGGCAGTATTCAGTTAGTGCCATGTCTCAAGGGTTCATGTTTATTTACTTCTCAAATTATGTCAGAAACACCATTAGGGTTATATTAGGTGGTAGACATTTTGCAATAAACTATTCAATAATCCAAATCCAAGCAGCTGAAGATGGTGTAGTCGATCGCCACAGCTTCAACCTAGGATTCTTCAAGTTGAGTGAGGACTCCTTTTCGTTCGATTGATTGGTCATGGTCAGTCACTTTGGTGCGTTAACTTAATTTATGCTCACCAGTCCAAGCTGTCCAACGCCACACCAGCAATGGCAAACTGCAGAGGCGAAGCGAGAGGAGGGTGGCCGGGTGGGGTACTCGGGTGGCCACAGCGTTGGAATACACGCTAGGTATTCCATGACGGCGGTTGTTGGTTTGTCGGGGACGTCACCGCCGAAATGCAGGAGAGAGCGCCGTTGGCAGTCGCTGTCTTGCACTCTTGCTTTGTCTACTCACCCGCTCAAGTCACGGGTCGCCCGCTCCGCTGCTTTCGGATTCGGGGCAACCCAGTTCGCGATAGACTTTTTTTTTAGATGTTCGCGATAGACCTTGCTACTGGGTAGCACGTGTCAAAGTTTTTCTCTCCTTCGACTATTTGAACGCACGAGGTTGCGTTGACCCGTAGACAAACGAAAACCATGGTCCAGTAGTACTCTTTCATGTCTAATTACTTACTTACTAGTAGGCTTTGGCGCGGCGGCACGCCGCGCCCGTGGCGGCATTTTTTGTGTATTACAGAGAATGCACTAAACATCCGTATTTGGCCGTTTGCTCTAAATGATGAAAATATGCGGTAAATATGTTAAATTGCGAAGTTATTTTTGTGATAGAAGCTGTGGCGAAAAATTACCGCGAGAGGGGGAAAAAACACTGTGCCCGTGGCGGCTTTTTTTGAGTTTTATTTTTATTTTGAAAATGCACTAAATATCCGTATTTGGCCATTTGCTCTAAACGTCGCGAATGTTCGAAAAATATATTAAATTGCCGATTTTTTTTGTATATTTATGAAAATGCACTAAACGTCAGCATTTGGACGTTTGCTCTAAATGACGTAAATATGAGGTAAATATGTTAAACTGGCAAAGCTTTTTTGTGTTAGAAGTTGTGGCGAAAAATTACCGCGAGAGGGGAAAAAACGCCGTGCACGTGGCAACATTTTTTGAGATTTTTTATTTTGAAAACGCACTAAATATCTGTATTTGGTTGTTTTCTCTAAATATCGCGCGAACGTTCGGAAAATATATTAAGTTGTCAAACTTTTTTTTGTCGGAAGTTCCGTCGAAAAATTACCGCGAGAGAGGGAAAAACGAAATTTTTCAACACTGTTCATGGTCACCGGCACTGTACATGAGTACTGTTCAGCCACCGACATTGTTCACCAACACTGTTCATCGCGAGACACTATTCAACAACTGTTGTTGTAGCAGTCTGCCTACATGTCGCGTCCTAATTGGCAAAAAATAACACATGAACAGTGCCATGTGACGTTGAGCTGCTCATATGCTGAGAAATCAGCCAGCCTTTATATAGGTATCGTTTGCTCTAAATGACGTAAATATGCGGTAAATATGTTAAATTGGCAAAGCTTTTTTGTGTTAGAAGTTGTGGCGAAAAATTACCACGAGAGGGTAAAAAACGCCGTGCGCGTGGCAACATTTTTTGAGATTTTTTATTTTGAAAATGCACTAAATATCTGTATTTGGTTGTTTTCTCTAAATGTCGCGAACGTTCAGAAAATATATTAAGTTGTCAAACTTTTTTTGTCGGAAGTTGCGTCAAAAAATTACCGCGAGAGAGGGAAAAACGACAATTTTCAAACACTGTTCATGGTCACCGGCACTGTACATGAGTACTGTTCAGCCACCGGCACTGTTCACCAACACTGTTCATCGCGAGACACTATTCAACAATTGTTGTTGTAGCAGTCTGCCTACATGTCGTGTTCTAATTGGTAAAAAATAGCACATGAACAGTGCCATGTGACGTTGAGCTGCTCATAGGCTGAGAAATCAGCCAGCCTTTATATAGGTATCTACTTGTTAGAGATTTAGGCGAAATAAATCTTAGAATCTGTATAGAGTCATTATATCTGCTACTACTAGTAGTAATTTAGATCGAAGGAAGTATTTCTTTTTTAAAAAAAGCACCATACACAATAATATTTTATTCACCAAAACACTTTCAACTCACTAAAGATGATGCCCTCGCATGAGGGCCCACCATTCTAGTTGTAAAACATAGATGACTTTTTAAAGACTCTCGAGCCAATGAAATTTTGACTTTACTATGAAACCCCTTAGGTGATTATTTGACATGATCATTTGTTGTTTTATTTTGGGTGTACTCCCTTACATGTTTATACACCAGTAGTCAACAGCTTGTCGACATGTTGGCGTGGATCCGTGAGAAAAATGTTTAATAAACGAAGTTATGAAACATCTGTATCTTTGCACTCAAATTAGAAATGTAGTTTTCTTGCGAGCCAACCTGCGATTAGATTTTTAGTAGGGTGGTTTTACCTGCAGCTCATCGTCAACGCATTAACTACCACAGATTTTTAGTAGGGAGTTTTAGGCAGGTTGATTGTTTTTGTTGACAACTACCACATTACTGCTAGGAAAGTAGTGTCCATCTTAGCATTAGTTCCTTAAATGGTATCACTACAGGAATGGGGCTATATGCCGAGGGCCGGGAACCCTCGGCGTAGGCTGCTTTGGCCGTCGGCGTAGGCTACGCCGAGGGCCGCCCTCGGCATAGCTCCTCGGCGTATAACTCCCTCGGCAAAGGCACTGTCGCCGTCGGCATAGCCCGGCCCTCGGCGTAGCACGCTACGCCGACGGCAAAACCCTCGGCATAGACTTTTAAAAAATTCAAAATTTTCTTTTCCAAAAAAATTCAAAAACAAATTTCGAAAAAAAAAATATTTTTTTTCTATATGCCGACGGCAAAACCCTAGGCATAGACTTTTAAATTTTTTAAAATTTTAATTTCTTTTACACATTTTTTTTCTTTTTTTTTCTTACTAGTTTATCTTTCACCCAATACACTTTTAATTCTAACTACACTTAATCTTAGATCAAATTACAATCATGGTTAAACTTCTCAGTCGGTCACCCATCCTCACACTACTCCAGCCTCAGCACGCTTAACTTCTTGGTTCCATTCTGATGGGCTTCCATTATAGAATTGACACCTCTTGCTGATAATAATAGCATATCAACCCTATTAACCTTTCGACCGTGATGCACACATCTTTATTTTTGAATCTCAAACAATTACTTAAGTAGATAACAATGAATATATAACTAATAACTATATTGAGATCAAATAACAATAAAATTATTTTATTTTTTGGTCTTTTTTCTATTTAATATGGATTAATTAATATCTTTAAATCGGAAAATCAAAATTCCACAAATAATATGTCTAAATCGATCAGAAAAATGAGAGGAATCTAAATATAACATCCATATCATCATTGGAATCCAACTATGACGCCCAAATTGCCATCTGGCCAAAACGGCCCCCTCGGGAGATGCGAAATGGCCGTATCGGGCGGGCTGGTGCACCGTTCGCCAACACGCTAAACGGACAAAAAATAGCACATAAAGTGATGTGTTATAGACCTAAAAACATTTTTTCGAAATTTATTGAGCGACGGAAAGTGTACCCCTAGTTTAAATCCGGTCAGTTTCCAGCGGATTCGGCGGGACACCGCAGGAAGCTGCAGGAATTCCCAGATAGCTAGCGTGTAGATATGGCATGTGATATGTGGTGCGAAGGCGGTGTCCTACCACTACGCGGAGGTCTCGCGCAATACTAAAATGTGTCCCATGTAGCTGCTTCATAAAAATACCGTTTTGGCACCCCGAAAATGAAAAAACCATCGCCCATGGGTCGGATTGGAAATCCGCTCCCGGGGCCTTGCTTCCCATCCCAGGGACCACGCACGTGCAAAATATGGCCTCGTTCCGACAAACTATGTGGTGTCACGGACCCTTTCCTACTCATTTACCCTAAAAGCCATAGAACTCCGGACGTGATAGCCCTGTTTGTGAAGGGTTTTCCAAATTAATTGCCGTATCCTAATTCCGACTTTTGGAGTGGTTACTAGGACACATAAAATGACGCCATGCGGTGATACGCGTAGATGCACACGTCCGTTGGGAACCCCAAGTGGAAGGTATGATGCGTATAGAAGCAAGTTTCCCTCAGTATGAAACCAAGGTTTAATCGAACCAGTAGGAGCCAAGAAGCACGTTGAAGGTTGATGATCGCGAAATGTGATGCGGCGCAACACCAGGGATTCCGGCGCCAACGCGGAACCCTGCACAACACAACCCAAGTACTTTGTCCCAACGAAACAGTGAGGTTGTCAATCTCACCGAGCTTGCTCGTAACAAAGGATTAAACGTATCGAGTGGAAGATGTTTGCAAAGAAAACAAGTAAAACACAATTGCGATAGATTGTATGCTATGTAAAGAATAGGACCGGGGTCCACGGTTCACTAGAGGTGTCTCTCCCATAAGATAAGCATGTTGGGTGAACAAATTACGATCGGGCAATTGACAAATAGAGAAAGGCATAACAATGCATATACATGATATGATAAATATAGTGAGATTTAATTGGGCATTACGACAAAGTACATAGACCGCCATCCAACCGCATCTATGCCTAAAAAGTCCACCTTCGAGTTATCATCCGAACCCCTCCGAGTATTAAGTTGCAAAGCAACGGACAATTGCATTAAGTATGGTGCGTAATGTAATCAACAACTACATCCTTAGACATAGCATCAATGTTTTATCCCTAGTGGCAACAAGACATCCACAACCTTAGAACTTTCCGTCACTATCCCGATTCAATGGAGGCATGAACCCACTATCGAGCATAAATACTCCCTCTTGGAGTTAAGAGTAAAAACTTGGCCGAGCCTCTACTAGTAACGGAGAGCATGCAAGATCATAAACAACACATGAACAATAGATTGATAATCACCATAATCATAGTACTCTCTATCCATCGGATCCCGACAAACACAACATATAGAATTACATATAGATGATCTTGATCATGTTAGGCAGCTCACAAGATCTAACAATGAAGCACAACAAGGAGAAGACGACCATCTAGCTACCGCTATGGACCCATGGTCCAGGGGTGAACTACTCACTCATCACTCCGGAGGCGACCATGGCGGTGTAGAGTCCTCCGGGAGATGAATCCCCTCTCCCGGCGGGGTGCCGGAGGCGATCTCCTGAATCCCCCGAGATGGGATTCGCGGCGGCGGCGTCTCCGGAAGGTTTTCCGTATCGTGGCTCTCGGTGCGGGGGTTTCGCGACCGAAGCTTTAAGTAGGCGGAGGGTCAACGCGGGGGCCACACGAGGGGCCCGGGGGGTAGGTCGGCGCGGCCGTGGCCCGGGCCGCGCCGGCCTCCTCCTGGCCGCCTCGTGGCCCCACTTCGTTAGGTCTTCGGTCTTCCGGAAGCTTCGTGCAAAAATAGGACCACGGGCGAAAGTTTCGTCCAATTCCGAGAATATTTCTTTACTAGGATTTCCGAAACCAAAAACAGCGAAAACAACGAATCGGCTCTTCGGCATCTTGTTAATAGGTTAGTTCCAGAAAATGCATAAATATGGCATATAATGTGCATAAAACATGTAGGTATCATCAATAAAGTAGCATGGAACATAAGAAATTATCGATACGTTGGAGACGTATCAAGCATCCCCAAGCTTAGTTCTGCTCGTCCCGAGCAGGTAAAACGATAACAAAGATAATTTACGAAGTGACATGCCATCATAATCTTGATCATACTATTTGTAAACATATGTAATGAATGCAGCGATCAAAACAAAAGTAATGACATGAGTAAACAAGTGAATCATATGACAAAGACTTTTCATGAATAGTACTTCAAGACAAGCGTCAATAAGTCTTGCATAAGAGTTAACTCATAAAGCAATAAATCAAAGTAAAGGTGTTGAAGCAACACATAGGAAGATTAAGTTTCAGCGGTTGCTTTCAACTTGTAACATGTATATCTCATGGATATTGTCAACATAAAGTAATATAACAAGTGCAATATGCAAGTATGTAGGAATCAATGCACAGTTCACACAAGTGTTTGCTTCTTAAGGTGGAAGGAGATAGGTAAACCGACTCAACAATAAAAATAAAAGAATGGTCCTTCAAGAGGAAAGCATCGATTGCCGTATTTGTGCTAGAGCTTTTATTTTGAAAACATGAAACAATTTTGTCAACGGTAGTAATAAAGCATATGAGTTATGAAAATTATATCTTACAAGTTGCAAGCCTCATGCATAGTATACTAATAGTGCCCGCACCTCGTCCTACTTAACTTGGACTACCGGATCTTCGCATGCCATGTTTCAACCAAGTGTCACAAAGGGGTACCTCCATACCGCTCGTACAAAGGTCTAAGGAGAATGCTCGCATTTCGGATTTCTCGCTTTTGATTATTCTCAACTTAGACATCCATACCGGGACAACATGGACAACGGATAATGGACTCCTCTTAAATGCATAAGCATGTAGCAATGATTATTGTTCTCATATGAGATTGAGGATATATGTCCAAAGCCGAAACTTCCACCATGGTTCATGGCTTTAGTTAGCGGCCCAATGTTCTTCTCTAACAATTTTGCATGCTCCAACCACTAAAATGATAGACCTTCGGACAAGACGGACATGCATAGCAACTCACATGATATTCAACAGTAGTTGATGGCGTTCCCTGAAGCATGGTTATCGCGCAACAAGCAACTTAATAAAATATAAAGTGCATAAGTACATATTCAATACTACGATAGTTTTTAAGGCTATTTTGTCCCATGAGCTATATATTGCAAAGGTGAATGATGGAATTTTAAAGGTAGCACTCAAGCAATTTACTTTGGAATGGCGGAGAAATACCATGTAGTAGGTAGGTATGGTGGACACAAATGGCATAGTAGTTGGCTCAAGGATTTTGGATGCATGAGAAGTATTCCCTCTCGATACAAGGTTTAGGCTAGCAAGGTTATTTGAAGCAAACTCAAGGATGAACAAGTGCAGCAAGACTCACATAAAAGACATATTGTAAACATTATAAGACTCCACACTGTCTTCCTTGTTGTTCAAAACTCAATACTAGATATTATCTAGACCTTAGAGAAACCAAATATGCAAATCAAATTTTAGCAAGCTCTATGTATTTCTTCATTAATGGGTGCAAAGCATATGATGCAAGAGCTTAAACATGAGCACAACAATTGCCAAGTATCACATTATCCAAGACATTTTAGAATTACTACATGTAGCATTTTCCAATTCCAACCATATAACAATTTAACGAAGAAGAAACTTCGCCTTGAACATTATGAGTAAAGCCTAAGGACACATGTGTCCATATGCAACAACGGAGCGTGTCTCTCTCCCACAAAGTGAATGCTAGGATCCATCTTATTCAAACAAAAACAAAAACAAAAACAAACCGACGCTCCAAGTAAAGAACACAAGATGTGATTGAATAAAAATATAGTTTCAGGGGAGGAACCTGATGATGTTGTCGATGAAGAAGGGGATGCCTTGGGCATTGATGTCTACGGGAGCTTCTATTCTTGTAGACAGTGTTGGGCCTCCAAGAGCAGAGGTTTGTAGAACAGCAGCAAGTTTCCCTTAAGTGGATACCCAAGGTTTATCGAACTCGGGGAGGAAGAGGTCAAAGATATCCCTCTCATGCAACCCCGCAACCACAAAACAAGAAGTCTCTTGTGTCCCCAACACACCTAATAGGTGCACTAGTTCGGCGAAGAGATAGTGAAATACAGGTGGTATAAATAAGTATGAGCAAGTAGTAACGGTGCCGTAAAAGTGCTTGGCGTGTAGTTGATGGTGGTGGTATTGCGAGCAGTAGTAACGCAAAGAAACAAGAAACAAGCAAGAGTAACGCAGTAGTAGTAACGCAGCAGTAGTAAACGAGCGATAGTAACTCAGCAGTATTTAGGAACAAGGCCTAGGGAATAGACTTTCACTAGTGGACACTCTCAACATTGATCACATAACAGAATAGATAAATGCATACTCTACACTTTTGTTGGATGATGAACACATTGCGTAGGATTACACGAACCCTCAATGCCGGAGTTAACAAGCTCCACAATAATGCTCATGTTTAAGTAACCTTTAGTGTAAGATAGATCAACGTGACTAAACCAAGTACTAGCATAGCATGCACACTATCACCTTCATGCATATGTAGGAGGAATAGATCACATCAATATATCATAGCAATAGTTAACTTCATAATCTACAAGAGATCATAATCATAGCATAAACCAAGTACTAACACGGTGCACGCACTCGTCACCTTTGCACACATGCAGGAGGAATAAACTACTTTAATAACAAATCACTAGAGTAGCACATGGATAAATTGTGATACAACATGCCGCAATCATAAAGAGATATAAATAAGCACCTCACTATGCCATTCAATGAGTAAGTATTCTGTGAAATATGGCCTAAGAGACCCACACGGTGCACACACTCGTCACCTTTACACACGTGGGACTAGGAGTCTCCGGAGATCACATAGGTAAAACTCACTTGACAAGCATAATGACATCTAGATTACAAGCATCATCATATGAATCTCAATCATGTAGGGCAGCTCATGAGATTATTGTATTGAAACACATAGGAGAGAGATGAACCACATAGCTACCGGTACAGCCCCGAGCCTCGATGGAGAACTACTCCCTCCTCATGGGAGCAGCAGCGGTGATGGAGATGGCGGTGGAGATGGCAGCGGTGTCGATGGAGAAGCCTTCCAGGGGCACTTCCCCGCTCCGGCAGCGTGCCGGAACAGAGATCCTGTCCCCCAGATCTTGGCTTCGCGATGGCGGCGGCTCTGGAAGGTTTCTGTGGGTTTCGTCAATCGTGATCGGGTTTTCTGATCCAGGGGCTTCTTATAGGCGAAGAGGCGGCGCCAGGGGGTCGAAGGGCTGGCCAAACCCTAGGGGGGCGCGGGCCCCCTAGGCCGCGCCGGGTATGGTGTGGTGGGCCTCGTGCCCCCCTCCGGTCCCTCTCGTGTGTTCCGGATGCTTCCGGGGATTCTAAGATCTTTGGCGTTGATTTCGTCCGATTCCGAGAATATTTCGTTACTAGGATTTCGAAACCAAAAACAGCAGAAAACGAGAACTGGCACTTCGGCATCTTGTTAATAGGTTAGTTCCGTAAAATGCACGAATATGACATAAAGTGTGCATAAAACATGTAGATAACATCAATAATGTGGCATGGAACACAAGAAATTATCGATACGTTGGAGACGTATCGGCATCCCCAAGCTTAGTTTCGCTCGTCCCGAGCAGGTAAAACGATAACAAAGATAATTTCTGGAGTGACATGCCATCATAAACTTGATCATACTATTTGTAAAGCATATGTAGTGAATGCAGCGATCAAAACAATGTATATGACATGTGTAAACAACTGAATCATAAAGCAAAGACTTTTCATGAATAGCACTTCAAGACAAGCATCAATAAGTCTTGCATAAGAGTTAACTCATAAAGCAATAATTCAAAGTAAAGACATTGAAGCAACACAAAGGAAGATGAAGTTTCAGCGGTTGCTTTCAACTTATAACATGTATATCTCATGGATAATTGTCAATGCAAAGCAATATAACAAGTGCAATATGAAAATATGTAAGAATCAATGCACAGCTTCACACAAGTGTTTGCTTCTTGAGGTGGAGAGAAATAGGTGAACCGACTCAACAATAAAAGTAAAAGAATGGTCCTCATAGAGGAAAAGCATCGATTGCTATATTTGTGCTAGAGCTTTGATTTTGAAAACATAAAGAGAGCATAAAAATAAAGTTTTGAGAGGTGTATGTTGTTGTCAACGAATGGTAGCGGGTACTCTAACCCCTTGCCGGACAAACCTTCAAAGAGCGGCTCCCATTTTATTTTATTTTTGGATGGCACTCCTTCCAACCTTTCTTTCACAAACCATGGCTAACCGAATCCTCGGGTGCCCGCCAACAATCTCATACCATGAAGGAGTACCTTTTTATTTTAGTTTTATTATGATGACACTCCTCCCAACCTTTGCTTACACAAGCCATGGCTAACCGAATCCTTCGGGTGCCGTCCAACAATCACATACCATGGAGGAGTGTCTATTTTTAGTTTGTTAATTTGGGACCTGGGAATCCCATTGCCAGCTCTTTTTGCAAAATTATTGGATAAGCGGATGAAGCCACTGGTCCATTGGTGAAAGTTGCCCAACAAGATTGAAATATAAACACCACATACTTCCTCATGAGCTATAAAACATTGACACAAATAAGAGGTAATAAATTTTGAATTGTTTAAAGGTAGCACTCAAGCAATTTACTTTGGAATGGCGGAGAAATACCATGTAGTAGGTAGGTATGGTGGACACAAATGGCATGGTGTTGGCTCAAGTATTTGGATGCATGAGAAGTATTCCCTCTCGATACAAGGTTTAGGCTAGCAAGGTTGTTTGAGGCAAACACAAGGATGAACTAGTACAGCAAAACTCACATAAAAGACATATTACAAGTATTATAAGACTATACATCGTCTTCCTTGTTGTTCAAACACCTTACTAGAAATTATCTAGACCTTAGAGAGACCAATTATGCAAACCAAATTTTAGCATGCTCTATGTATTCTTCACTAATAGGTGCAAAGTATATGATGCAAGAGCTTAAACATGAGCACAACAATTGCCAAGTATCACATTACCCAAGACATTATAGCAATTACTACATGTATCATTTTCCAATTCCAACCATATAACAATTTAACGAAGAGGAAACTTCGCCATGAATATTATGAGCTAAGAACACATGTGTTCATACGAACCAGCGGAGCGTGTCTCTCTCCCACACAAGCATGATGTAATCCAATTTATTCAAACAAAAACAAAAACAAAAGCAAACAAACGGACGCTCCAAGAAAAAGCACATAAGATGTGATGGAATAAAAATATAGTTTCAGGGGAGGAACCGGATAATTTGTCGATGAAGAAGGGGATGCCTTGGGCATCCCCAAGCTTAGACGCTTGAGTCTTCTTGATATATGCAGGGGTGAACCACCGGGTGCATCCCCAAGCTTAGAGCTTTCACTCTCCTTGATCCTAGTATATCATCCTCCTCTCTTGATCCTTGAAAACTTCCTCCACACCAAACTCGAAACAACTCATTAGAGGGTTAGTGGACAATAAAAATTAACATGTTCAGAGGTGACACAATCATTCTTAACACTTCTGGACATTGCATAAAGCTACTGGACATCAATGGATCAAAGAAATTCATCCAACATAGCAAAAGAGGCAATGTGAAATAAAAGGCAGAATCTGTCAAAACAGAACAGTCCGTAAAGATGGATTTTATTAGGCCACCAGACTTGCTCAAATGAAAATGCTCAAATTGAATGAAAGTTTCGTACATATCTGAGGATCATGCACGTAAATTGGCATAATTTTCTGAGCTACCTACAGGGAGGTGGACCCAGATTCGTGACAGCAAAGAAATCTGGAACTGCGCAGTAATCCAAATCTAGTACTTACTTTACTACCAAAGACTTTACTTGGCACAACAAAACACAAAACTAAGATAAGGAGAGGTTGCTACAGTAGTAAACAACTTCCAAGACACAAATATAAAACAAAGTACTGTAGCAAAATAACACATGGGTTATCTCCCAAGAAGTTCTTTCTTTTTAGCCATTAAGATGGGCTCAGCAGCTTTAATGATGCACTCGCAAGAAATAGTATGTGAAGCAAAAGAGAGCATCAAGAGGCAAATTCAAAACACATTTAAGTCTAACATGCTTCCTATGCATAGGAATCTTGTAAATAAACAAGTTCATGAAGAGCAAAGTAACAATCATAGGAAGATAAAACAAGTGTAGCTTGAAAAATTTCAAGCACATAGAGAGGTGTTTTAGTAACATGAAAATTTCTACAACCATATTTTCCTCTCTCATAATAACTTTCAGTAGCATCATGAGCAAACTCAACAATATAACTATCACATAAAGCATTCTTATCATGAGTCTCATGCATAAAATTATTACTCTCCACATAAGCATAATCAATTTTATTAGTTGTAGTGGGAGCAAATTCAACAAAGTAGCTATCATTATTATTCTCATCAAGTGTAGGAGGCATAGTATAATCACAACAAAATTTATTCTCAGCAGTAAGTGGCATCAAAAGACCACTATCATTATAATCATCATAAATAGGAGGTAAAGAATCATCAAAGTAAATTTTCTCCTCAATGCTTGGGGGACTAAAAAGATCATGAAAACCAGCTTCCCCAAGCTTAGAACTTTCTATATTATTGTCAACAATGGTGTTCAAAGCGTTCATACTAATATTACTACCAAGCATGCAAAGAAGATTTCATAGGTTTTTTAATTTTCGCATCAAACAATCCATGTTTTAAATCAGGAAATAGAATAAGAAGCTCACTCTTGTACATTATGCCAAACTAGTGTAAACAAGAAACAACAAGATGCAATTGCAGGATCTAAAGGAAATAGCTTCGAGCACACACACGACGGCGCCGTAAAAATACTTTACCCGAGACCGTAGTATGAGAGCCTTTTTACCTTTCCTCCCCGGCAACGGCGCCGGAAAAGTGCCGGTTGCCGGGGTTGCCGTGTGTGTGTGCCGTTTACCTTTCCTCCCGGCAACGGCGCCGTAAAAGTGCTTGATGTCTACGGGAGCTTCTATTCTTGTAGACAAGTGTTGGGCCTCCAAGAGCAGAGGTTTGTAGAACGAGCAAGCAAGTTTCCCTTAAGTGGATACCCAAGGTTTATCGAACTCGGGGAGGAAGAGGTCAAAGATATCCCTCTCATGCAACCCCGCAACCACAAAACAAGAAGTCTCTTGTGTCCCCAACACACCTAATAGGTGCACTAGTTCGGCGAAGAGATAGTGAAATACAGGTGGTATAAATAAGTATGAGCAGTAGTAACGGTGCCGTAAAAGTGCTTGGCGTGTAGTTGATGGTGGTGGTATTGCAGCAGTAGTAACGCAAGAAAAACAAGAAACAAGCAAGTAGTAACGCAAGTAGTAGTAACGCAGCAGTAGTAAACGAGCAGTAGTAACTCAGCAGTATTTAGGAACAAGGCCTAGGGAATAGACTTTCACTAGTGGACACTCTCAACATTGATCACATAACAGAATAGATAAATGCATACTCTACACTTTTGTTGGATGATGAACACATTGCGTAGGATTACACGAACCCTCAATGCCGGAGTTAACAAGCTCCACAATAATGCTCATGTTTAAGTAACCTTTAGTGTAAGATAGATCAACAGACTAAACCAAGTACTAGCATAGCATGCACACTATCACCTTCATGCATATGTAGGAGGAATAGATCACATCAATATATCATAGCAATAGTTAACTTCATAATCTACAAGAGATCATAATCATAGCATAAACCAAGTACTAACACGGTGCACGCACTGTCACCTTTGCACACATGCAGGAGGAATAAACTACTTTAATAACAAATCACTAGAGTAGCACATGGATAAATTGTGATACAACATGCCGCAATCATAAAGAGATATAAATAAGCACCTCACTATGCCATTCAATGAGTAAGTATTCTGTGAAATATGGCCTAAGAGACCCACACGGTGCACACACTCGTCACCTTTACACACGTGGGACTAGGAGTCTCCGGAGATCACATAGGTAAAACTCACTTGACAAGCATAATGACATCTAGATTACAAGCATCATCATATGAATCTCAATCATGTAGGGCAGCTCATGAGATTATTGTATTGAAACACATAGGAGAGAGATGAACCACATAGCTACCGGTACAGCCCCGAGCCTCGATGGAGAACTACTCCTCCTCATGGGAGCAGCAGCGGTGATGGAGATGGCGGTGGAGATGGCAGCGGTGTCGATGGAGAAGCCTTCCGGGGCACTTCCCCGCTCCGGCAGCGTGCCGGAACAGAGATCCCGTCCCCCGGATCTTGGCTTCGCGATGGCGGCGGCTCCGGAAGGTTTCGTGGGTTTCGTCAATCGTGATCGGGTTTTCGATCCAGGGGCTTCTTATAGGCGAAGAGGCGGCGCCGGGGGGTCGAAGGGCTGGCCAAACCCTAGGGGGCGCGGGCCCCCTAGGCCGCGCCGTGGTATGGTGTGGTGGGCCCGTGCCCCCCTCCGGTCCCTCTCGTGTGTTCCGGATGCTTCCGGGGATTCTAAGATCTTTGGCGTTGATTTCGTCCGATTCCGAGAATATTTCGTTACTAGGATTTCCGAAACCAAAAACAGCGAGAAAACAGGAACTGGCACTTCGGCATCTTGTTAATAGGTTAGTTCCAGAAAATGCACGAATATGACATAAAGTGTGCATAAAACATGTAGATAACATCAATAATGTGGCATGGAACACAAGAAATTATCGATACGTTGGAGACGTATCAGGCATCCCCAAGCTTAGACGCTTGAGTCTTCTTAAAATATGCAGGGGTGAACCACGGGGGCATCCCCAAGCTTAGAGCTTTCACTCCTCTTGATCATAGTGTATCATACTCCTCTCTTGACCCTTGAAAACTTCCTTCACACCAAACTTCAAGCAAACTCATTAGAGGGTTAGTGCACGATTAATAATTCACACATTCAGAGGTGACACAATCATTATTTTCACTTCTGGACATTGCATAATGCTACTGGACATTAGTGGATCAAAGAAATAAATCCAACATAGCAAAAGAGGCAATGCGAAATAAAAGGCAGAATCTGTCAAAAACAGAACAGTCCGTAAAGACGAATTTAGAAATGGCACCAGACTTGGTCAAATGGAAAAACTCAAAACTAATGAAAGTTGCGTACATATCTGAGGATCACGCTCGTAAATTGGCAGATTTTTTCGAATTTTCTACAGGGAACTGTGCCCAGATTCGTGACAGACAGCAATGCTGTTTCTGCGCAGCGATCCCAAATATAACATCAACTTTGGCATAGAAACTTTACTTGGCACAAAAACATGATAAGGAGAGGTTGCTACAGTAGTAAACAACTTCCAAGACTCAACAAAACAAAAAAATTGCTGTAGGTAAAAACATGGGTTGTCTCCCATAAGCGCTTTTCTTTAACGCCTTTCAGCTAGGCGCAGAAAGTGCAAATCAAGTAACATCGAGAGATGAAGCATCAACATCATAGCTTGTTCTAATAATAGAATCAAAAGGCAACTTCATTCTCTTTCTAGGGAAGTGTTCCATACCTTTCTTGAGAGGAAATTGGTATTTAATATTACCTTCCCTCATATCAATAACGACACCAACAAGTTCGAAGAAAAGGTCTTCCCAACACAATAGGACAAGATGCATTGCATTCGATATCCAAGACAACAAAATCAACGGGGACAAGGTTATTGTTAACCGTAATGTGCACATTATCAATCCTCCCCAAAGGTTTCTTTTTAACATTATCGGCAAGATTAACATCCAAATAACAATTCTTCAATGGTGGCAAGTCAAGCATATCATAAATCTTTTTAGGCATAACAGAAATACTTGCACCAAGATCACATAAAGCATTACATTCAAAGTCATTGAATTTCATTTTAATGATGGGCTCCCAACCATCTTCTAACTTTCTAGGAATAGAAGTTTCAAGTTTTAGTTTCTCTTCTCTAGCTTTTATGAGAGCATTTGTAATATGTTTTGTAAAGGCTAAATTTATAGCACTAGCATTAGGACTTTTAGCAAGTTTTTGTAAGAACTTTATAACTTCAGAGATGTGGCAATCATCAAAATCTAAATCATTATGAGCTACAGCAATGGGATCATTGTTCCCAAGGTTGGAAAAAATTTCAGCAGCTTTATCACAAGCGGTTTCAGCAGCTTTAGCAATTTCAGGCAGCTTTGTACGCTTTGCACTAGGAGTAGAAACATTGCCAACACCAATTATTTTACCATTGATAGTAGGAGGTGCAGCAACATGTGAAGAATTAGCATTACTAGTGGTGGTAATAGTCCAAACTTTAGCTACATTATTCTCTTTAGCTAGTTTTTCATTTTCTTCTCTATCCCACCTAGCACGCTAGCTTCAGCCATTAATCTTATATTCTCATTAATTCTAACTTGGATGGCATTTGCTGTAGTAGTAATCTTATTATCAATATCATTATTAGGCATAACTTTCAATTTTAAAAGATTAACATCGGAGGCAAGTCTATCAACTCTAGAAGCGATAGTATCAATTTTATCAAGCTTTTCCTCAACAGATTTGTTAAAAGCAGTTTGTGTACTAATAAATTCTTTAAGCATGGCTTCAAGACCAGAGGGTACATTCCTATTATTGTTGTAAGAATTCCCATAAGAATTACCATAACCATTACCATTAGCGAAGGATATGGCCTATAGTTATTACCGGAGTTGTTCCTATAAGCATTGTTGTTGAAATTATTATTTTTAATGAAATTCACATCAACATTTTCTTCTTGAGCAACCAATGAAGCTAAAGGAACATTATTAGGATCAACATTAGATCTACCATTCACAAGCATAGACATAATCACATCAATCTTATCATTCAAGGAAGAGGTTTCTTCAACAGAATTTACCTTCTTACCTTGTGGAGCTCTTTCCGTGTGCCATTCTGAGTAATTTATCATCATATCATCAAGAAGTTTTGTAGCCGCCCCCAATGTGATGGACATAAAGGTACCTCCAGCAGCTGAATCCAATAAATTCCGCGAAGAAAAATTTAGTCCTGCATAGAAGGTTTGGATAATCATCCAAGTAGTCGATCCATGGGTTGGGCAATTCTTTACCAAAGTTTTCATTCTCTCCCATGCTTGAGCAACATGTTCAGTATCTAATTGTTTAAAATTCATTATGCTACTTCTCAAAGATATAATTTTAGCGGGAGGATAATATCTACCAATAAAAGCATCCTTGCATTTAGTCCATGAATCAATACTATTCTTAGGCAAAGATAGCAACCAATCTTTAGCTCTTCCTCTTAATGAGAAAGGAAACACTTTCAATTTAATAATATCACCATCTACATCTTTATACTTTTGCATTTCACAAAGTTCAACAAAATTATTGAGATGGGCAGCAAGCATCATCGGAACTAGCACCGGAAAATTGTTCTCTCATAACCAAATTCAATGAAAGCGAGTTTAATTTCAAAGAATTCTCGCTGTAGTAGCGAGGTGGAGCAATAGGTGTGCATAGGAAATCATTATTATTTGCATTTGTGAAGTCACACAATTTAGTATTTTCATGGTTGGCCATTTTAGCAACAGTAAATAAAACAAACTAGATAAAATAAATGCAAGTAAAATTTTTTTTTTGTGTTTTCGATATAGAAAGCAAGACAGTAAATAAAGTAAAACTAGCAACTAATTTTTTTGTGTTTTGATTTAGTGCAGCAAACAAAGTAGTAAATAAAATAAAGCAAGACAAAAACAAAGTAAAGAGATTGAGAAGTGGAGACTCCCCTTGCAGCGTGTCTTGATCTCCCCGGCAACGACGCCAGAAATTTATGCTTGATACGCGTAGATGCACACGTCCGTTGGGAACCCCAAGTGGAAGGTATGATGCGTATAGAAGCAAGTTTCCCTCAGTATGAAACCAAGGTTTAATCGAACCAGTAGGAGCCAAGAAGCACGTTGAAGGTTGATGGTCGCGAAATGTGATGCGGCGCAACACCGGGATTCCGGCGCCAACGCGGAACCTGCACAACACAACCCAAGTACTTTGTCCCAACGAAACGAGTGAGGTTGTCAATCTCACCGGCTTGCTGTAACAAAGGATTAAACGTATCGAGTGGAAGATGTTTGCAAAGAAAACAGTAAAACACAATTGCAGTAGATTGTATGCTATGTAAAGAATAGGACCGGGGTCCACAGTTCACTAGAGGTGTCTCTCCCATAAGATAAGCATGTTGGGTGAACAAATTACAGTCGGGCAATTGACAAATAGAGAAAGGCATAACAATGCATATACCTGATATGATAAATATAGTGAGATTTAATTGGGCATTACGACAAAGTACATAGACCGCCATCCAACCGCATCTATGCCTAAAAAGTCCACCTTCAGGTTATCATCCGAACCCCTCCGAGTATTAAGTTGCAAAGCAACGGACAATTGCATTAAGTATGGTGCGTAATGTAATCAACAACTACATCCTTAGACATAGCATCAATGTTTTATCCCTAGTGGCAACAGCACATCCACAACCTTAGAACTTTCTCGTCACTGTCCCGCATTCAATGGAGGCATGAACCCACTATCGAGCATAAATACTCCCTCTTGGAGTTAAGAGTAAAAACTTGGCCGAGCCTCTACTAGTAACGGAGAGCATGCAAGATCATAAACAACACATGAACAATAGATTGATAATCACCATAATCATAGTACTCTCTATCCATCGGATCCCGACAAACACAACATATAGAATTACATATAGATGATCTTGATCATGTTAGGCAGCTCACAAGATCTAACAATGAAGCACAACAAGGAGAAGACGACCATCTAGCTACCGCTATGGACCCATGGTCCAGGGGTGAACTACTCACTCATCACTCCGGAGGCGACCATGGCGGTGTAGAGTCCTCCGGGAGATGAATCCCCTCTCCGGCAGGGTGCCGGAGGCGATCTCCCGAATCCCCCGAGATGGGATTCGCGGCGGCGGCGTCTCTCGGAAGGTTTTCCGTATCGTGGCTCTCGGTACCGGGGGTTTCGCGACGGAAGCTTTAAGTAGGCGGAGGGTCAACGCGGGGGCCACACGAGGGGCCCGGGGGTAGGTCGGCGCGGCCGAGCCCGGGCCGCGCCGGCCTCCCTCCCGGCCGCCTCGTGGCCCCACTTCGTTAGGTCTTCGGTCTTCCGGAAGCTTCATGCAAAAATAGGACCCCGGGCGAAAGTTTCGTCCAATTCCGAGAATATTTCTTTACTAGGATTTCGAAACCAAAAACAGCAGAAAACAAAGAATCGGCTCTTCGGCATCTTGTTAATAGGTTAGTTCCAGAAAATGCATAAATATGGCATATAATGTGCATAAAACATGTAGGTATCATCAATAAAGTAGCATGGAACATAAGAAATTATCGATACGTTGGAGACGTATCATGCGGCTCCGCGGGATTTTCTGACTTCGTTTAAATTGCCATTTGGCCAAAACGGGCCCCCACGAAGATGCGGTATGGCTGTACCGGGCGCGCTGGTGCACCTGTTTACCATCGCGCTAAACGGAAAAAAATTCGCATATAAAGTGATATGTCATAGATCTAAAAACATTTTTCCCGGAATTTATTGAGCGACGGAAAGTGTAGCCCTAGTTCAAATCCGGTCACTTTCCAGCGGATTCGGCGGGACACCGCAGGAAGCCGCATGGATTCTCAGATAGTTAGCGCGCACATATGGCACATGATATGTGGTGGGAAGGCGGTGTCCTACCACAACGCAGAGGTCTCGCGCAATACTAAAATGCGGTCCATGTAGCTGCTTCATAAAAAAAAACCGTTTTGGCACCCCGAAAATGAAAAAACCATCGCCCATGGGTCGGATTGGAAATCCGCTCCGGGGGCCTTGCTTCCCATCCCAGGGACCACGCACGTGCCAAATATGGCCTCGTTCCGACAAACTATGTGGTTTCACGGGCCGTTTCCTACTCATTTGCCCTAAAAGCCATATAACCCCGGACGTGATAGCCCTGTTTGTGAAGGGTTTTCCAAAATAATTGCCGTATCCTAATTCCAACTTTTGGATTGGTTACTAGGACACATAAAATGATTCCATGCGGCTCCGCGGGATTTTCTGACTTCGTTTAAATTGCCATTTGGCCAAAATGGCCCCCCACGGAGATGCGGTATGGTCGTACCGGGCGCGCTGGTGCACCCGTTTACCATCACGCTAAACGGAAAAAAATTCGCATATAAAGTGATATGTCATAGACCTAAAAACATTTTTCCTGAAATTTATTTAGCGACGGAAAGTGTAGCCCTAGTTCAAATCCAGTCACTTTCCAGCAGATTCGGCGGAACACCGCAGGAAGCCGCATGGATTCCCAGATAGCTAGGGCGCACATATGGCATGTGATATGTGGTGCGAATGCGGTGTCCTACCACTACGTGGAGGTCTCGCGCAATACTAAAATGCGCCCCATGTAGTTACTTCACAAAAATAACCCGTTTTGGCACCCCGAAAATGAAAAAACCATCGCCCACGGGTCGGATTGGAAATCCGCTCCCGGGGCCTTGCTTCCCATCCCAGGGACCACGCACGTGCCAAATATGGCCTCGTTCCGACAAACTATATGGTGTCATAGGCCGTTTCCTACTCATTTGCCTTAAAAACCATAGAACTCCGGACTTGATAGCCCTGTTCGTGAAGGGTTTTCTAAAATAATTGCCATTTCCCAATTTCATCTTTTGGAGTGGTTACTAGGACACATAAAATGATGCCATGCGGCTCCGCGAGATTTTCGGACTTCGTTTAAATTGTCATCTGGCTAAAACGGGAACCTGAGGGCATAGAAGAAAGTGATTGAATTGTTTCTATATTAAAATGGTACTGTACATGATTCAAATATGCATGATTTTGACATAAATGGATAGAGGATGTTTTTCTGAACATTTTGATACCTCATACGTATTTTTCTGACATCATATGAATTAGTTATGATTTTTACAAAATTAGACAAATTTGAAAAATGGCCTACGCCGAGGGTGGCCGTCGGCGTAGCCCTGTCTACGCCTAGGGCCAAAGATATGCCGAGGGCTGCCCTCGGCATAGACATCGCTACACCGACGGCCGCGCTACGCCGAGGGTCGAAAGGGCAGGCTGGCCTGGCCGGGCCATACGCCGACGGCCCCGAGTTTTGGCCGTCGGCGTATAGCCTGGCCCTCGGCGTAGCCTCCCATTCCTGTAGTGTATCAACATAAACCGTCTCAAAGAGGTTACATGATAAATATTATTTTTTGTTAAACTCTAGCGGTAAATTTTAGATCTAACTATTACGATAATTTGGATTATTTGGACTAACGTGGCGTCTCTATTATACCCATGTATACTGTGTTTAGTATGTAATAGATGCAAGTGAAAATTTGGTGTAAATTCCATCTCATGTTGTTCTTGCAGACATGGCATTGTAATATTGCAGACATGAGGTTTTAGAAGCTTGGAAGCAAAAAAAAAAAGACAATATAATAGTTGATGTTCGGTGCAATCCGTTATAATCCTGCATTTCAACTTTTCAAGCTTAATTCAAAAGTTACATAGTTTTTTTTTTGCGGAAAGTTACATAGTTGTTTACATCATTCAGTTGAAGTGGAGCTATAGAGAGTTTTTTTTTTTTTTGAGAAGTAACCGCGTTCATTATCTTAAAACAGAACAGTACAAACACACACACGCGGAAACCTCAGGAAGGAACGGGAGAGGATACACGTACACCCAAGGAACAAAAGCAGAAAGACCCTCCAACAAAAGAGAAAAGACGAAAGGAGCTATAGAGAGTATAGCCGCCACAGCTCAAATCCCCTTCCTGGCAATCGCTCGCTCGAGCGATCGGTTTCTGTCGGCGCGTAGCGCTCGCGCGAAAGCGCGACTCAATTCCCTTTGTATCACGTAGTGTTTTAATTGCGTTCACAAGTGTTCACACTAACAGCTTGTATTACTACTTTGCAAGTTGCATGCAGCCAAGAGTGTTCACACTGCATGCATGCACATGCACAGAGCATCTCATGGATTTGCATTTAATGAGCCAACTTTTCAGCACTTTTTCATAAGTTGTTGCATGCATACACATAGCATCTCACTATTTTTCTTCAGCACGAGGCAGACTCTCAATTCTCTTTTTGCAATTCCCTTTTGGGTATTTTTTCGTACCGTAATTCATATTTTAATGGGGTCCTTTTGCAATTCCCTTTTTCGGGCCAGTGGTTTTTAAGGGGGAAAATAACGGGTGGGAAGATCCACTTGCAACTCAAATGAACTACCACTTGCTACTCAAATTAAGTATTTTTTTTAAGTTGTAATCTAACAAAAGTTGCTAAAAAAATTCTTAATGAAAATTACTTTTTAGGGTTGCTAGGTATTTATATTTACCGCTGATAAATAACGGGGCACCGGGTTGATAACTTGTAAACAAAAAAAGAGTCGCTACATATTTTTAAATTAAATTAAATTTTTAGGGTTGATATTTATTTATATTTACCATTGATAAATAGCGGGTCACCGGGTTGATAGCTTCTAAACTAAAAGAGAGTCGCTAAAATATTTTAAGTGAAATACATTTTAGGGTTATTATTTATTTATATTTATCGTTGATAAATAACGAGGCACCGGGCTGATAGCTTGTAAAATAAAAAAATGTTCGCTAAAATATTCTAAATGGAATACTTTTTAGGGTTGGTTATTTATAATTACCATTGATAAATAACGGGGCACCGGGTTGATAACTTGTAAACTAAAAAGAGTCGTCAAAATATTCAAAATAAAATTAGATTTTTAGGGTTGGTAGTTATTTATATTTACTGTTGATAAATAACAGGACACTGGGTTGATAGCTTCTAAACTAAAAAAAAATCGCTAAACTGTTTCAAATAAAATTAACTTTGGGGTTGATAATAATTTACATTTACCGTTGATCACTCAAGTACGGAGGGGTTGATTATTCAGATAGAGAGGGTTGATAAATTTTAGCCCGAAAAAAGTTTCTCGAAACATATCAACATGGGTGCTAGTTTTGAAGATCTCGTCGAGACGGATTTATTGGTGAAACCGAATCTTAATTTGGAGTTGTCGTTTGAAAGTTAAAACGTTTTGAATTTACAAATTTGAAAAAGATTCCGCTGACATCAGCATATTTGTCTATTTGTGCATGCATGCAGAACTTTTTTCTCAATAGCCTACACCAGGTTGATAATTTTTTACATTTACCGTTGATCACTCAAGTACGGAGGGGTTGATTATTCAGATAGAGAGGGTTGATAAATTTTAGCCCGAAAAAAAGTTTCTCGAAACATATCAACATGGGTGCTAGTTTTGAAGATCTCGTCAAGACGGATTTATTGGTGAAACCGAATCTTAATTTGGAGTTGTCGTTTGAAAGTTAAAACGTTTTGAATTTATAAATTTGGAAAAGATTCCGCTGACATCAACGATATTCGTCTATTTCGTGCATGCATGCGTAACTTTCCCTCAATAAACTTACACCAGGTTGATAATTTTATACATTCACCGTTGATCACTCAAGTACGGAGGGTTGATTATTCAGATAGAAAGGGTTGATAACTTTTAACTGAAAAAGTTTCTCGAAACATATCAACATGGGTGCTAGTTTTGAAGATCTCGTCGAGATGGATTTATTGGTGAAAGCGAATCTTAATTTGAAGTTGTCGTTTGAAAGTTAAAACATTTTGAATTTTCAAATTTGGAAAAGATTCCGCTGACATCAGCGGATTCGTCTTTTTGTGCATACGTACGTAACTTTTCCTCAATAGCCTGCACCAGGTTGATAATTTTATATATTTACCGTTGATCACTCAAGTACGGAGGGGTTGATTATTCAGATAGAGAGGGTTGATAAATTTTAGCCCGAAAAAAAGTTTCTCGAAACATATCAACATGGGTGCTAGTTTTGAAGATCTCGTCGAGACGGATTTGATTGTGAAAACGGATCTTAAATCGGAGTTGTCGTTTGAAAGTTAAAACGTTTTGAAATTTCGAATTTGATAAGTTTTGAGTCAGAGAAAGGAGAAAAAGCTGTCGGAAAGTGATCGCTAAGCAAGCTTTGAGCGAACGATCGCCAGCTAGGGTCGCCCGCCACAGCTTGGCCCTAATATTTGTCTCATTGTCTGTAGTGGAGTTGGCTCGATCACTTTAGTGCTTTACCTTAATTTATGCTTGCTGTGTTCAGCTCGATACAAACGTTCATGTTTGTCCCTTATGGTAATCCACTAGTCCTATTAAATAACAGAAATTCGTCACTAGCATCTCCTCTAGCATTAATAAATGAGGAGACTAACAAACTAGGCATAAATATCATTGTTGTTGTCTCAACACTTGTGGTTTACAATTTTATAATTTCATCTTGTCTATCGGATGAGTAAGTCTTTTTCGGCACTGGCGGTTTGTGATAATCATGTTAGGTACAATTTTATATAATTGGGTTGCATGTGTCAAGCTACAGACAGACATGAGAATGGCTAGTGTGGTGACTATGATTGAAATGCTAGTTTGACTCTCCGTGTGTGCGGGCGCCTGTGGTAGGTGTGCTGATGTATCATGTGTGTCTACGTTGAACTAGATGTTTTCCAAAATAACAATTACAAAGAGACATAGAAAAGTCCAGCTGGCACGTAAAAATAAGTCCAGCTGGCTCCCCAATTTTAATGCTCTCTTTATTAAGAAAAATTCAAAAATCATATTTACCTGCTAAAAAATCTATTTTTTTGGAAGTATTCAATGATGTAAGCATGCAAAATTGAATTGAGAAAGTCTTTGTATTATGGGCTACACAAAAATGATCAAATCTGATTAAAAAATAGAGATTTCAGAATATGCATTGTTCACTATATTTAGATCCACATTTTATCATTTTTCTGTAGCCCATAATACAAATTTTCTAAAAGTGAGATTTTGCATTGAGAAATATGATTTTTTTAGAGCTTGGGAGTCACAATTCTCCATTACAGTAGACTTATTCTAGTTTTGTAGAACTACGTGAAAAGCTTCCTTTCTATTTACGTCACTTAAGTAGTACTCCCTCGGTCGACCAAAGGTGTACTTCTATTTATTTTAAAGAGTCGAACATTTTTAAGTTCAACTTTATTTAACTCACTATTCAAAAAAATTGTCCGATTCAACGATTAATCGGCTGATTAATCGCTACTTGATGGTCACCAGTTAGCCGATAAACTCATTTATCACCCGATTAATCGGCCGATCTGCCTATTAATCATTAATCGCCAGCTGACCGCCGGAAAAAGCTAGAAGCGGAAGCATGAAATGCTATTCACGAATGAGCATTGCTATTTGATTCCTACAAAAGAGATTTTTTTGGAAGTATTCAATGATGTAAGCATGCAAAATTGAATTGAGAAAGTCTTTGTATTATGGGCTACACAAAAATGATCAAATCTGATTAAAAAAATAGAGATTTCAGAATATGCATTGTTCACTATATTTAGATCCACATTTTATCATTTTTCTGTAGCCCATAATACAAATTTTCTAAAAGTGAGATTTTGCATTGAGAAATATGATTTTTTTAGAGCTTGGGAGTCACAATTCTCCATTACAGTAGACTTATTCTAGTTTTGTAGAACTACGTGAAAAGCTTCCTTTCTATTTACGTCACTTAAGTAGTACTCCCTCCGCCTTCTATTTATTTTAAAGAGTCGAACATTTTTAAGTTCAACTTTATTTAACTCACTATTCAAAAAAGTTGTCCGATTCAACGATTAATCGGCTGATTAATCGCTACTTGATGGTCACCAGTTAGCCGATAAACTCATTTATCACCCGATTAATCGGCCGATCTGCCTATTAATCATTAATCGCCAGCTGACCGCCGGAAAAAGCTAGAAGCGGAAGCATGAAATGCTATTCACGAATGAGCATTGCTATTTGATTCCTACAAAAGAGATAGAGGAAGCTAACTTTTGTCAAATGGGGCTAGAAAGCATAGAACCCGGTGTTAAATCAACCGGTGAATTCAGAATCAAAGTGAGGAGAACATGATATGTTATGAAAAGAATGATGTGGGAATAGATTGCATTTCAAAAAGAGTCCCACACAGAGGGAGTACTATATTTCTCTTTTCTTACTTAATCTCCACGACAGGTAAAAGTTAGGCGTTGCAAACCTGATAATTGTGTGGTCCATTTTTATTGGCCGTGAGTGCGCATCCGTGTTTTGACCTTTTCCTTCCCGCGTTTGTACCCCCAACAAATCCCTTGCTTTTCCCTCCTAATTAACTCCTTTGATGCAATAGCCGTATTTTACATTGATTAATCATGCTGACTAATCCTCTGGTACATCACGAGTTCACCCGCATAATATTTGACGTACATAGGCTGTACTATCAGCTACCGATTTGTTATTAGTACTCCAGTACATATCCTTTTAATTTAGATCTAGGTCCAGCATTTAATCATACTCACATAAGTCCAGTGTTCTATCACATCTCTTACACAAAGAAAGACAAAGTGTTCATGAAACAGATTTTCAAAAATACAGCGGTCTCCTTTCATTTAGTCTCCTTGCGAACATTGTGTCCAACATGTATTTTTTTCATTAGAAAATAAAATAAAAGTCTCTGAAATGCATGCGATCCAAAACAAAAATAAAGGCGTCGCTATTTCAGACCACCAGACAAAATAGTGCACATGGCATGTTACAATGCACTTTTTGTTTCTACTGATTTAGCAACTACATTCATAGATGACACATTCTTCCTTCAGTCTGGCCTCGAAATGGTATCAACGAACACACAGTACAGTACAGTTCCAAAAACATGTGAGTCTATCCCCACAAATGTGAAAGAAAGTCCAGCTATTTCTAGGAAACAGAAGCATGCCAAAAGTGAAACCATACCAGGTAACCTCTCCCTCTTCCATATTCGTCAGACAGATATTAATAACCATAAGTAACCATGCTAAAAATAGAGTGCATGTTTGATCTATATCAGGACACCCAGGTAAGTCCAGTTAAGTCAGATTAACCAGTATTAAGTATCCAGCAACAAGAAATGATAACAGGAGACAATCCAGGATGGCTATATTTGTCCCCAGATAGTTACAAAGTGCAAGAAGCGTGTTACGACACAGAGCTAGATTGTGGGAGTTTTTCACAGGATGTCAGTGTCAGTGTACAATGTTACAACAAAGCAGTTTGCATTACTGATGCAAGATTGTATACACAGCAGCCAGTCTTCCTTTCCTTCTGTTCTCCAGAAAGACTTCTCTTGCTGCCCCCATGAACACAAGCATCCTCTCAATGATGTTTCACAAAGATCCCTTCAATTCTCGTAGAACCTGCTCCGGCGATCCAGGCATGTGTCTTGGCATTCATTCAGATGCCGATCAATGCACCACTTAAGGTTGCAGTTCGTGCGCTGGACAGCCAACACCTGGTCTTTCCGAAAGAACTCGTGAGTATCCATTGCAGAGAAAAGATAATTTGAACAGTCAGATTCACCCCGCCTTTCCATGTAAAGAGTTCCTTTTGCTCCTTGTTTCTCTTTTCGGACAAAAAATTAGTTGCTTATCCAGGCAATGTTTGGGTCAGTCTATTTACAAATACAAGCTCTTGTATTATTTGCCTTTTCCCAATGTCACTGTCACCTGAGGCCCCATGCGGGCGGCCATGCTACTTAATGTCATTCCCTGATGACGATCGCCGCCAACTTCTCATTCCTTTCTGAGGTAGTTTGAAGGGGCTCCAGCTTTTCCTACGTTTCGGGCTGTCGGTGAACACGCCTGTCGCTAACGCCTGCTGGAGCCACATCTCGAATTCGTCCTCGGGGATCATCTCTGCGTCCAAGCTGAAGGGATACCGAGAGCTGTGGGATCTCTGAGGCATCCTATCCGCGCCAACCATGTTCACCATAAAAGTTGGACCATGAGTGTTTGGTTTGCACTCCATCCCCTGGATAATCAACAAAATTTACAAGAGTCAGAGAAATGTTTTCCCCTTCCCCAGATAACACCGAGCAGCATCTTTTGTCTATTATCAGAAAATGATGTAACAGCGGTTGATGCTTGATGGTACCACTTCATTAAGTGCAAGATAACTTTTTAGTCCTACTTTTCCAGAGCTTAATATGTTCATTTACTTTAGAAGACCATGGCATGGATATTTATTATCTCAAACAAATTTAAGCAATATTATCACAAGTATAGTCAACTCTGTATCGATCCATAATTCCATATCACAGGATTCATGGACCAACAGAACCTATTTTCGAATTACTAGATGATCCTAAACTACAGAAACTAAATTCGGTCATGAGCAAAGTGATACTAGACAATCCATGCATAAACCACAAGGAAACTACAAAAGCAGAAAATGTCATAGCATGATGTTTCATTATGAACTGCAGAGTAGTACCATATGAAGAGTAAAGCAAGAAATGCATGAAAACCCTCTGAATAACTAAGATTCGGAACATATTCGTGTGAAAACTGAAATAAATAAGAAAATTAAAGACGACAAAGAGGGAGATGAACACTCACCTGGCAGGTAGCCCACTCGGACACATCGAATATTTTACTCTCCGCACAAACAAAAGCTTGGGGTATTTGTATCTGAAATGAACAAAACAAGAAAGAACTGAATACATGTTCTACTGAACATTAGTTTTCACAACTGCAAAACATACGTGCATGCTATAAGTTGAGTGTTTCTTGAATGTGCTGTCCCATAGACAAAATAGTTTGTGTTTACGCAATTTTTACTCAGGTACTTTGAGCATCCACCTTTAGCAGAGTTAATATTTTCCTTGGATGGCATATAATCAAAACACAGTGGGACTGCTACAGCTCAATTCATCAAGTTTGCTCAAGCTCAAAATTGCCTTCAGGAAATACATGACTAGATCAGTTTAAGCAATAAAACAAGTAGTAAGGACCAAGGCCTCACTATGTAAAATGAAGGTTTGTGAACTTTATATCAAATATTTGTGTAGAATGCTAGGATTTGGAAGATTATGCTTTTGAACATCGTTCTCCATTTGTTTCATACACCAATACTTAGTCTAGTGGTTAGATTTGATAATCCAGAAATGACCTTCTAGAAGTGCTTCATGTAAACAGACAGAGGTAAAATGTAATTGAGTTTATGTGATTACACAAAAGTATACCTTCAAGGATGTTGAATATCCATTTTCCACCCATCCATCTCCATCCTTGGCAACATGGTACTGAGAACAATCCTACATACACATCATTCATTCAAATTAGCTGGAGTGATACGCTCAGTTAACAAATGCCCTAAAAGTACATGCCGTGGTCCTAACCTGGCACCATCTTGCTTTCGCTTTGCTTCTCTTCGTACATATCCATAAATGAAAATTACCACACTTTGTGCACTGTATACGCCTGGACTCTTCAGAGATGAACTCTACCCCACTCTACAAAAGGAAGTTAATTAAATGAGCTTATTCTTGAATTACAAATGAGTTACGCAAAGAGAATAGTACCAAACAAGTTGTCCAAAACAGGGGGTCATGTAGAAATCACATTGTTTACAAGATTGGCCAGGGTCTACAAAAAGATAACTGAACGGATGCCATAACAAAACAAGAATAGTTGTTGAGAGATGGCACATGATGTCTGAGTCATTTTTCAATGTAAATGAACTTGATAAGAAAGTGATATAAAAAAGGTACATTCAGACAGGAGATTGTGCAGAAAACTAGAGATCGCATTGTGCACTCCAAAAGTTAATCAGATCATGTACAAATGAAAGACATGCAGATTCCATATTTAGTTATTTGCAAGAAGAACCCACCGGTTGGGAGACAACGCGTGATCTCTGATTCATTTGACGTGATTCTTCTTTTCTCAGCTGTTCATCATAGCTGTTTTTCTTTGCTAAATCCGAGAGTACCTGCATGAAGGTATGACTACAACAGTTAGCTTTATCGAGGGTCAAAAAACAGAGTTCTGATCCAAGAACTCTAAAGCTACGAGACTTGGTAATAATCTAATCAGCGAAAATGCAGAAGCATGTACTCCTAAAGTACTTGCCTCATAAGCTGACTGAAGCTTTTTGAATGATTCGCACGCCAATGAATTCCCCATGTTTTTATCAGGATGGACAAGTCTTGCCTAGACAGACAAAATGCACCACAAGAATAAGGAACAGAAAGATGAATGATCTCTCAGCTTATAGGGTTGCTGTGTATTACCATTCTTTTGTACCCATTTCTCAGTTCCTTCAGATCAATACTCAAGTTCCGAGGGACACCCATAACTTCATAATAGGTCGAACCATCCATTATCCTCTTGATCTCATCCAACGAAGTAGTATCTGATTCTACTATTTTACTAGGAGATGGCTCCTTTTGTACATGTAACACATCTTGAGTAGGTTCTGAGCGAAACGGCTTTGCAGAAGACACGGTCTCTGGTTCACTGTCCGGAGTAGGAGGGTACTCAGGGCTACCAAAGAAGGCATCCGTGGCTGGATCAGAATCCTTCATTTCCTCAAACGTTCTCTCTTCTGTGCTTCCCTCGTATCCTAGCAGCAACTTGTTGAGAAGATCATTTGTAAGGAAAGAAAGGTTCAGCGTGGAGAAAACTCCAAGCCATCCAACACGAACAGCCACACTATAAAGAGCATACATAGCCAACACAGGTATCACAAACCGTGCATGCTTCAAAGAGCACATACAACCTGCATTATCACAGACGAGCCTCCATTAGATGAAAGGGTGACATAAATAGGCATTTGATGAAATAAAATTGTAAACAAACATCGACTTAAATAATCATATCAAACAAACCTCCAGCAACCAGAAGCATTCCTGTAATCCAAAAGTAGCCATACATCCACATAATCATTATCCCAAACAGTCCTACAATGAGAAGGCCAGGCGTATAGCCCATATAGTGAATGACTGCCCCAACAGCTCCCTGAAACAGCACACCATTAAACAATTATTAGATAGCATAACCTCTTTGATATCTTTCTTGCATGGGAAACCTTGTAATCTTACTTGTAGGCAGAAGCTACTAATTAAACAGGTACATTAGACGGTGATGAAGCAAGCAACATAGTCTGCATTGCAATAATAGAAGTGGCAAAGACAGGGAGAAGACTAAAGGAGACATAGCCTTATTTCTCTCTGTACTACTGGTGATTATTGATTCAGTAGTGTCATGTAGCTGAAAAGGTCAGATAACCCCCAGCCACACGCTAATACATACTAATCCATCTCACAAAAAGAACACAATGGGCAAATGCTAACAGGTACAAACTCCTACTATGGTTAGATAAACATTGTCTAGCAATCAACTGCATAAGTAGTAATAGGTGCGCCAGTCTGAATAAATAGTCAATCACCACTCAACATCACATAATTAACCTTCTTAAATGGCAAGTTGCTTTCACGAGTCAATCACCTCCAATTTATGCTTAAGCATTTCGCGAGGATCCAACAAACAAGAGGATCTGATAATTAGCATGGCACTGATTTACTAGGAATGGATTAGAACAGCCTGTGGTGGCTATCTTTAAGTAACGCAGTGTTTTTTTACACTAACACGGTGACACCCAATCTTTCCTCTAGTGAGAGTGAGACAGAGTTAGACAAAACTTAAAGCACCTTAAATTGTGGATAGATAGAATCTAGAATTTGCACATACTAGATGAGTAGTACTAAAGCATGACATAAGATTATACCAGACAGTAGTAGTAATACTACATCAAGACAATTAATTAATGGGGTTCTGGTACTTTTGCAGCAGCAATTACTACTTTAACTGTACTTTAGTAAAAGATGGATGGAACCTAACATGCGATCCACAATTAAGCAAAAGCATCACACAGATAAGATTTAGAATCTGAAGCAGACAATAAACCCTTATCCATTACGCATCCGAGAGCTAAAATGTGCGAAGGAATTGCAGCAGGGCGAGCAGGACGAACCAGGGCAAGGAGAGCGTAGAGGGCGCAGGCGGGCGAGGTGATGCACACGAAGCAGCTCCAGAGGACGACGAAGACGGCGGCGGGGCCGAGGCTGGCGAGCGCGAGGACGCCCCTGGCCGCGCAGCCCCGCCACTGCCTGAGCGCCTCGAGCACGAGGCGCGAGGAGCTGGCGCAGGCCCGGGCGACGGCGGGCCAGTGGCGGTCGACGAGGTCCCGGCCGCAGCCCGCCCAGGCGACGAGGTGCTTCTGGGAGAGCACCCACGCCCAGCCCTGGCTCCACAGCCCCAAATCCGCCATTTTGGGCGACCGGCCGCCGGAGGGATGGTGGGGGAGGGGGGCCGAATTGGTCAACTGCGGGACCGCAGGGCCGCCATTTCCCTCCGATTGGAAGCAAGGCGCGCCGGAATCGCTCGCCGGGGGCGCAAGAACGGACGGACTTCCCCCCAGAGCCAATCAAACAGCTCCAAGAAGAGGGGCGGCCAGCTCAAGAGCTCGTCGGGAGCCGCCGCCTCTGGCCTGAGAAACGGATCGAGCGCCGGAGCTGCACAGCACCCGCCGCGGAACCGCAGCAGAGCAGCGCCGCCTCTGGCCCAAGAAACGGCGAGAAATCCCCGGGGGAAAGAAAGAAAAGCGGCTGGTGGTTAGGGGTGCCGCCGACCGACAGCTGGGGGTTGGATCTTCCGTCGATGAATCGGCGGAGGGAGGTAAAATAGCGGCGACGCCCACCGCCCGCGGGAATCTGAGCTTTGTCTGGCCCTGCCGCTGCCGCTTTGGCCGGAGCTTTCGCCGCTCTCTCTCTTGCTAGTTTGGGGCAAGCCACATCTCGTGACAAAAGAGGGAGGGATTGGGAGCTGAAAGGGAAAAAGAAGGGATCTTTCAAAAGAGAGCACACACTCTCTCGCTCTAGAGAGAGAAAGAGATTTAGCTAGGGTTGCTTATGAGGAGTGAGAGAGCAGTAACTGTCGATGGAAATGGGGAAGAGAGAGATAGAGCAGAGCATGGGGCTCAGTGGTGGTGGTGATGAGGGTGGGTGGTTAGAGAGAGAGAGTAGCTAAACTAAACTATGCTAAGCTTAGAGAGGGAAAGTGAGTGCTTTTATTTTGAAGTGACTACTCATTAAATGGTTAACTAATAATAATGGCACTGATTAATGTGCTAGACTTTAGTTTCTTTCTATATTTTTGAGAAAAAATTACGATTTATCTATCTTAGAGTGAGAGATCATGGGTGAGACAACAAGATAAAAGTAGAGGCATACTTCATCTGTTCTTATTTAGTCTACATCATAAAAAAATCAGATAAAATAATACTAACCTCCGTTTATAAAAGGATGTCTCAACTTAGGACAAATTTGAATGTATCTAGATACTAAAATGGGTCTAGATACATTTACTAGTGCTACCTTCGTCCAAAAAAAAAGTCTTAGTTTTATCTAACCCTAGATATATCTAAACATATTTTAGTTATAGACACATCTATATCTAAAAAAATTAAGATACTAATTTTTGAACGAAAGGATTATTAATTTTACTAATACAAGCTACGCTTAAAGTATTGGGTTCCAATAGAAGTATTTCTATGATGTTGCTAATCACAAAGTTAAAATGTAGACTAATTTAGAATAAATTTTAGGTCTAGAATGGAGAGTATTTTAGAAGGGAGAAAGTGTTTTTTGATAGAAAATTGTTTTCGTATTTGGAAATAATGAAGTTGCAAAATTAATTCATGTGTTAAGCATTGATTAAGTAGAGCTATTGTGCACGGTACCGTACGGACTGTGAGATTAATGAGAAGAATTAAGGTTGCAGTAGTTGGAAGAAGTACATACCGTAGTGCTGCTAGCTGCCAATTAATACAAGCATGTTCCTCCCTCGTGGCATAAATAATCACGCTTTCTTTTGGGTTTTATTGAGATGGATTTGTGTGTATCGCTCTGGGGCCAACGCACGTGTCGAGTGCCAGTGCTAATTGGATTTTTCTAAGACTAGTCACAATGGAAAGTATCATATAGTAGTATCATGCATATGACACTACGGTATGATACTATCTCTGCAATGCATAGTACCATGTACTAGGGCGGCCCTAGCTGGCGCTCGGTCGCCAGGTTTTTGTTGAGCGATCGGTTTCCGACAGCTTAAGTAGCATGCAAGGGATGGACCACCTTTTCTTCTCTCTCCTCACGTCACGTGCATTCCTAATTAGCGAGGTTAATCACCGCATGCAAATTCAGGGTCACCCGTTGACAAAGGATTAACTTGTCAATACCTACAGATTGTAGACTAGGGTTTTGCTACAAGTAGAGGGCAAGTAGATCTCGAAGGTTCAGGCGAAAAGTACTCGACGATTATGAAAACTAGGGTTATGTTGACAGTAGATTCGATCCTCTCTTCGTTCCTCGACTCTCCCTTATATAGGAGGCGGAGCCGAGGATTTCGTAATACACAAGTTACAGTGTTCGAGAGGGTTTCGTACCCAGCTCGTAAGATTACAAGTTTCTATCTTTCCTAATACAAACTATCTTTCCTTAACACTAAATGGGCTTCCAAGTCTTCGTATTCTTCGAGTCTTGGGCCTTGAATAAACCCCGGGTACCACCTTTGGCAGGCCCATTGGGGATGCCTATGTCAGTAGCCCCCGAGATTTTTCTTGAATCGAAGAATCAAGGAAAATCTCAAATTTTACTCATTACAAAATCTTTCGATATGTAAATACTATGTTGTATAGGGATATTGGTAGTTGGGGCTAGTTCATCTGACGGATCAGGTACTAGTTAACTGCTCTAGTGGCAATCCGCAAAAACCTACTTCAAGATCACGTCCCCGGACATGATCTCGGGATACTGGTGTAAACTTCGACAAGTGCCGCTTAAGGTCTTACCATTCTGTCGAGTCCCAGTCATATTTTATCGGGTACCTAACGCGTTCGTTAGGATTTTTCTTCGTATCTGTTGATACGGAAAATAGTAGCAAGCCGCCGTCGAGAGACGGTGCCACGCCGCTAGAACGGATCTGGGGTCTTACCTTCGCAAAGTTTTGCGGCATTCAGAGATGTATTCGCGACTTTTAGCGCTCTGAGAATATTTTGTCGAGTGCTTTTCGACTGCTGGAATAGCACATTTTATCGAGTCATATTTGATGACTTTTTTGTCTTCCCGATGGGAGTATATGTAGAGTTATCTGTATAACTCGAAATATACTCATTCGTACTTTTTTTTTTGATAAAAATTCATATCTTCCATGGGAGTATATGAGTTATCCGAACTCCGAAATATACTACCGTACTTCTTCTTTATGTTCATCGGCACGCGGTATCGGTTTAGTGGGGAGAACACCCCCCGAGGCGCGCCCAAGACGCTGGTGTAGGCTCCGCATTAGTAGCCATTCCTGCCGCTATATTTATAACCTTCTCGCTGATATTTTATATTTATCGGGTGCGCGACTAGCTTCCTGCAGCCTCCCGAGGCTGCGAGAACAAATACTTGCATTTGATCATACTCTCGCCATTTCTATCTTGTCGACTCGAATCTTCTTTTTCCGCAGAAGCCCCCCAAGCGTTTGGGCAAAAACTTTATCGGATCAAAGGCTCCCGAGATAATCTTAGGTTGTCGATAAATTATGAAGCCTCGACACAAAATTTTCTTCATCTGACGACACGGCCATTACGATGATAGCCACGATTTCTATTTTGGAACCGACCATTACCGCTTCTTTCGCCTCGCCCTCTCTCTCAGGGTCCCAATTCCCCGATCCACGGACACGTCGCGTGGGACACACAGCCCCTTTTCTGCCACACACGTTCAACCCTGCCGAATGTTGGGGGCCACCTTACCCTGTTTCCACGTGGTGATCATCTCCGCCCATCCAACTAACGCCGCTCACCGCACTTCGAGACAAGACCCCTCTTCTTCCTCGAACACTTCGCCGCGCCGTTCCCCCCCCCCCTCCTCGCAAACCTCCGGCGCGCTCCCACTGCTCCCGAGCTCTTTCTTCGCAGCTCCATCGCCATTGCCACCGCGTCGCCGACCAGGCACGCACACCCGATTCATGGCTGCCGCGCGGATCTAGGAGCCGCGGAGTGGGAGAGGTCCGGGATCACGAAACTGACCCACCCCGAATGGGATCGCAAGAAACCCAAAGCGGTTTGCTTCCCCAAATTAACCCCTCCAATGTACGGTAAGTTTTGTTGATCACCTCATCCTGGTCTTTCCGCCTCCCCAGCCCACCCTTTCTTCGGGGCTTTATGTTTATGGTCTCCAATCTCACCACCCTACGCCAACTTCCTATCCTTCACATTTCTACCTTCATCACCCTTCCGCGAAGCCTTCCTTGGTAACCAGCCCGGGCATTATGGAAGCGCATTTTCCGAAGCGTAATGGCCTCCCCGCCACGCCTATAATATAGGCGGCGCAGCTTCGTCTGCCCGTCAACCATTTCGACGTCAACCCCGACTCCTCAAGGGTGCGCAAGAAGTGGTTATATATTCGCGAAGAAAACCAT
>NC_061512.1:210051496-210086207 GCF_022539505.1 Lolium rigidum | reverse complement strand
CTTCTGTGACTATTGATACGTCTCCAACGTATCGATAATTTCTTATGTTCCATGCTACTTTATTGATAATACCTACATGTTTTATGCACATTATATGTCATATTTATGCATTTTCTGGAACTAACCTATTAACAAGATGCCGAAGAGCCAGCTTGTCGTTTTCGCTGTTTTTGGTTTCGTAAATCCTAGTAAAGAAATATTCTCGGAATTGGACGAAACTTTCGCCCAGTGGTCCTATTTTTGCACGAAGCTTCCGAAGACCGAAGAGATAACGAAGTGGGGCCACGAGGCGGCCGGAGGGTAGGGCGGCGCGGCCCAAGCCCCGGCCGCGCCGACCTAGCCCCCGGGCCCCTCGTGTGGCCCCTCGCGTTGACCCTCCGCCTACTTAAAGCCTCCGTCGCGAAACCCCCGAGCACCGAGAGCCACGATACGGAAAACCTTCCGCAGACGCCGCCGCCGCGAATCCCATCTCGGGGATTCAGAGATCGCCTCCGCACCCCGCCGGAGAGGGGATTCATCTCCCGGAGGACTCTACACCGCCATGGTCGCCTCCGGAGTGATGAGTGAGTAGTTCACCCCTGGACCATGGGTCCATAGCAGTAGCTAGATGGTCGTCTTCTCCTTGTTGTGCTTCATTGTTGGATCTTGTGAGCTGCCTAACATGATCAAGATCATCTATCTCGTAATTCTATATGTTGTGTTTGTCGGGATCCGATGGATAGAGAGTACTATGATTATGGTGATTATCAATCTATTGTTTATGTGTTGTTTATGATCTTGCATGCTCTCCGTTATTAGTAGAGGCTCGGCCAAGTTTTTGCTCTTAACTCCAAGAGGGGGTATTTATGCTCGATAGTGGGTTCATGCCTTCATTGACACCTGGGATCGTGACGTAAAGTTCTAAGGTTGTGATGTGCTCGTTGCCACTAGGGATAAAACATTGATGCTATGTCTAAGGATGTAGTTGTTGATTACATTACGCACCATACTTAATGCAATTGTCTGTTGCTTAGCAACTTAATACCGAATGGGGTTCGGATGATAACCTCGAAGGTGGACTTTTTAGGCATAGATGCAGTTGGATGGCGGTCTATGTACTTTGTCGTAATGCCCAATTAAATCTCACTATATTTATCATATCATGTATATGCATTGTTATGCCTTTCTCTATTTGTCAATTGCCCGACCGTAATTTGTTCACCCAACATGCTTTTATCTTATGGGAGAGACACCTCTAGTGAACTCGTGGACCCCGGTCCTATTCTTTACATAGCATACAATCTATCTACTGTGTTTTACTGTTTTCTTTGCAAACATCTTCCACTCGATACGTTTAATCCTTTGTTACAGCAAGCCGGTGAGATTGACAACCTCACTGTTTCGTTGGGACAAAGTACTTGGGTTGTGTTGTGCAGGTTCCGCGTTGGCGCCGGAATCCCGGTGTTGCGCCGCATCACATTTCGCGACCATCAACCTTCAACGTGCTTCTTGGCTCCTACCTGGTTCGATTAAACCTTGGTTTCTTTCGAGGGAAAACTTGCTACTGTGCGCATCATACCTTCCTCTTGGGGTTCCCAACGAACGTGTGAGTTACACGCCATCAAGCTCTTTTTTCCGGCGCCGTTGCCGGGAGATCAAGACACGCCGCAAGGGGAGTCTCCACTTCTCAATCTCTTTACTTTGTTTTTGTCTTGCTTTATTTTATTTACTACTTTGTTTGCTGCACCTAAACAAAACACAAAAAAATTAGTTGCTAGTTTTACTTTATTTATTGTCTTGCTCTCTATATCGAAAACACAAAAAAATTAGTTACTTGCATTTACTTTATCTAGTTTGTTTTATTTACCGTTGCTAAAATGAATACCCCTGAAAATACTAAGTTGTGTGACTTCACAAATGCAAATAATAATGATTTCCTATGCACACCTATTGCTCCACCTGCTACTACAAGCAGAATTCTTTGAAATTAAACCTGCTTTACTAAATCTTGTCATGAGAGATCAATTTTCTCGGTGTTAGTTCCGATGATGCTGCTGCCCATCTCAATAATTTTGTTGAACTTTGTGAAATGCAAAAGTATAAAGATGTAGATGGTGATATTATTAAATTGAAAGTGTTTCCTTTCTCATTAAGAGGAAGAGCTAAAGATTGGTTGCTATCTTTGCCTAAGAATAGTATTGATTCATGGACTAAATGCAAGGATGCTTTTATTGGTAGATATTATCCTCCCGCTAAAATTATATCTTTGAGAAGTAGCATAATGAATTTTAAACAATTAGATACTGAACATGTTGCTCAAGCATGGGAGAGAATGAAAACTTTGGTAAAGAATTGCCCAACCCATGGACCGACTACTTGGATGATCATCCAAACCTTCTATGCAGGACTAAATTTTTCTTCGCGGAATTTATTGGATTCAGCTGCTGGAGGTACCTTTATGTCCATCACATTGGGGGCGGCTACAAAACTTCTTGATGATATGATGATAAATTACTCTGAATGGCACACGGAAAGAGCTCCACAAGGTAAGAAGGTAAATTCTGTTGAAGAAACCTCTTCCTTGAGTGATAAGATTGATGTGATTATGTCTATGCTTGTGAATGGTAGATCTAATGTAGATCCAAATAATGTTCCTTTAGCTTCATTGGTTGCTCAAGAAGAAAATGTTGATGTGAATTTCATTAAAAATAATAATTTCAACAACAATGCTTATAGGAACAACTCTGGTAATAACTATAGGCCATATCCTTCTGCTAATGGTAATGGTTATGGTAATTCTTATGGGAATTCTTACAATAATAATAGGAGTGTACCCTCTGGTCTTGAAGCTATGCTTAAAGAATTTATTAGTACACAAACTGCTTTTAACAAATCCGTTGAGGAAAAGCTTGATAAAATTGATACTATTGCTTCTAGAGTTGATAGGCTTGCCTCTGATGTTAATCTTTTAAAATTGAAAGTTATGCCTAATAATGATATTGATAATAAGATTACTACTACAGCAAATGCCATCCAAGTTAGAATTAATGAGAATATAAGATTAATGGCTGAACTGCGTGCTAGGTGGGATAGAGAAGAAAATGAAAAACTAGCTAAAGAGAATAATGTAGCTAAAGTTTGGACTATTACCACCACTAGTAATGCTAATTCTTCACATGTTGCTGCACCTCCTACTATCAATGGTAAAATAATTGGTGTTGGCAATGTTTCTACTCCTAGTGCAAAGCGAACAAAACTGCCTGAAATTGCTAAAACTCGCTGAAACCGCTTGTGATAAAACTGCTGAAATTTTTTCCAACCTTGGGAACAATGATCCCATTGCTGTAGCTCATAATGATTTAGATTTTGATGATTGCCACATCTCTGAAGTTATAAAGTTCTTACAAAAACTTGCTAAAAGTCCTAATGCTAGTGCTATAAATTTAGCCTTTACAAAACATATTACAAATGCTCTCATAAAAGCTAGAGAAGAGAAACTAAAACTTGAAACTTCTATTCCTAGAAAGTTAGAAGATGGTTGGGAGCCCATCATTAAAATGAAATTCAATGACTTTGAATGTAATGCTTTATGTGATCTTGGTGCAAGTATTTCTGTTATGCCTAAAAAGATTTATGATATGCTTGACTTGCCACCATTGAAGAATTGTTATTTGGATGTTAATCTTGCCGATAATGTTAAAAAGAAACCTTTGGGGAGGATTGATAATGTGCATATTACGGTTAACAATAACCTTGTCCCCGTTGATTTTGTTGTCTTGGATATCGAATGCAATGCATCTTGTCCAATTGTGTTGGGAAGACCTTTTCTTCGAACCGTTGGTGCTGTTATTGATATGAGGGAAGGTAATATTAAATATCAATTTCCTCTCAAGAAAGGTATGGAACACTTCCCTAGAAAGAGAATGAAGTTGCCTTTTGATTCTATTATTAGAACAAGCTATGATGTTGATGCTTCTACTCTCGATGTTACTTGATTTGCACTTTCTGCGCCTAGCTGAAAGGCGTTAAAGAAAAGCGCTTATGGGAGACAACCCATGTTTTTACCTACAGCAATTTTTTGTTTTGTTGAGTCTTGGAAGTTGTTTACTACTGTAGCAACCTCTCCTTATCATGTTTTTGTGCCAAGTAAAGTTTCTATGTCAAAGTTGATGTTATATTTAGGATCGCTGCGCAGAAACAGCATTGCTGTCTGTCACGAATCTGGGCACAGTTCTCTGTAGAAAATTCGAAAAAATCTGCCAATTTACGAGCGTGATCCTCAGATATGTACGCAACTTTCATTAGTTTTGAGTTTTTCCATTTGAGCAAGTCTGGTGCCAGCTTTAAATTCGTCTTTACGGACTGTTCTGTTTTTGACAGATTCTGCCTTTTATTTCGCATTGCCTCTTTTGCTATGTTGGATTTATTTCTTTGATCCATTAATGTCCAGTAGCATTATGCAATGTCCAGAAGTGAAAATAATGATTGTGTCACCTCTGAATGTGTGAATTATTAATTGTGCACTAACCCTCTAATGAGTTTGCTTGAAGTTTGGTGTGAAGGAAGTTTTCAAGGGTCAAGAGAGGAGAATGATATACTATGATCAAGAGGAGTGAAAGCTCTAAGCTTGGGGATGCCCCCGTGGTTCACCCCTGCATATTTTAAGAAGACTCAAGCTGTCTAAGCTTGGGGATGCCCAAGGCATCCCCTTCTTCATCGACAACATCATCAGGTTCCTCCCCGAAACTATATTTTTATTCAATCACATCTTGTGTTCTTTACTTGGAGCGTCGGTTTGTTTTTGTTTTTGTTTTTGTTTGAATAAAATGGATCCTAGCATTCACTTTGTGGGAGAGAGACACGCTCCGCTGTTGCATATGGACACATGTGTCCTTAGGCTTTACTCATAATGTTCAAGGCGAAGTTTCTTCTTCGTTAAATTGTTATATGGTTGGAATTGGAAAATGCTACATGTAGTAATTCTAAAATGTCTTGGATAATGTGATACTTGGCAATTGTTGTGCTCATGTTTAAGCTCTTGCATCATATGCTTTGCACCCATTAATGAAGAAATACATAGAGCTTGCTAAAATTTGATTTGCATATTTGGTTTCTCTAAGGTCTAGATAATATCTAGTATTGAGTTTTGAACAACAAGGAAGACGGTGTAGAGTCTTATAATGTTTACAATATGTCTTTTATGTGAGTTTTGCTGCACTTGTTCATCCTTGAGTTTGCTTCAAATAACCTTGCTAGCCTAAACCTTGTATCGAGAGGGAATACTTCTCATGCATCCAAAATCCTTGAGCCAACTACTATGCCATTTGTGTCCACCATACCTACCTACTACATGGTATTTCTCCGCCATTCCAAAGTAAATTGCTTGAGTGCTACCTTTAAAATTCCATCATTTACCTTTGCAATATATAGCTCATGGGACAAAATAGCCTTAAAAACTATCGTAGTATTGAATATGTACTTATGCACTTTATATTTTATTAAGTTGCTTGTTGTGCGATAACCATGCTTCGGGGAACGCCATCAACTATTGTTGAATATCATGTGAGTTGCTATGCATGTCCGTCTTGTCTGAAGGATCTATCATTTTAGTGGTTGGAGCATGCAAAATTGTTAGAGAAGAACATTGGGCCGTTAACTAAAGCCATGCATCATGGTGGAAGTTTCAGTTTTGGACATATATCCTCAATCTCATATGAGAATAATAATCATTGCTACATGCTTACGCATTTAAGAGGAGTCCGTTATCTGTTGTCCATGTTGTCCCGGTATGGATGTCTAAGTTGAGAATAATCAAAAGCGAGAAATCCAAAATGCGAGCATTCTCCTTAGACCTTTGTACATGCGGCATGGAGGTACCCCTTTGTGACACTTGGTTGAAACATGGCATGCAAAGATCCGGTAGTCCAAGCTAAGTAGGACGAGGTGCGGACACTATTAGTATACTATGCATGAGGCTTGCAACTTGTAAGATATAATTTACATAACTCATATGCTTTATTACTACCGTTGACAAAATTGTTTCATGTTTTCAAAATAAAAGCTCTAGCACAAATACAGCAATCGATGCTTTCCTCTTTGAAGGACCATTCTTTTACTTTTATTGTTGAGTCAGCTTTACCTATCTCCTTCCACCTTAAGAAGCAAACACTTGTGTGAACTGTGCATTGATTCCTACATACTTGCATATTGCACTTGTTATATTACTTTATGTTGACAATATCCATGAGATATACATGTTATAAGTTGAAAGCAACCGCTGAAACTTAATCTTCCTATGTGTTGCTTCAACACCTTTACTTTGATTTATTGCTTTATGAGTTAACTCTTATGCAAGACTTATTGATGCTTGTCTTGAAGTACTATTCATGAAAAGTCTTTGCTATATGATTCAGCTTGTTTACTCATGTCATTACCTTTGTTTTGATCGCTGCATTCATTACATATGTTTACAAATAGTATGATCAAGATTATGATGGCATGTCACTTCAGAAATTATCTTTGTTATCGTTTTACTCGCTCGGGACGAGCGTAACTAAGCTTGGGGATGCCGATACGTCTCCAACGTATCGATAATTTCTTATGTTCCATGCTACTTTATTGATGATACCTACATGTTTTATGCACATTATATGTCATATTTATGCATTTTCCGGAACTAACCTATTAACAAGATGCCGAAGAGCCGCTGTCGTTTTCTCGCTGTTTTTGGTTTCGTAAATCCTAGTAAAGAAATATTCTCGGAATTGGACGAAACTTTCGCCCGTGGTCCTATTTTTGCACGAAGCTTCCAGAAGACCGAAGAGATAACGAAGTGGGGCCACGAGGCGGCCAGAGGGTAGGGCGGCGCGGCCCAGGCCCTGGCCGCGCCGACCTAGCCCCTGGGCCCCTCGTGTGGCCCCTCGCGTTGACCCTCCGCCTACTTAAAGCCTCCGTCGCGAAACCCCCAGTACCGAGAGCCACGATACGGAAAACCTTCCGCAGACGCCGCCGCCGCGAATCCCATCTCGGGGATTCAGAGATCGCTCCCGCACCCTGCCGGAGAGGGGATTCATCTCCCGGAGGACTCTACACCGCCATGGTCGCCTCCGGAGTGATGAGTGAGTAGTTCACCCCTGGACCATGGGTCCATAGCAGTAGCTAGATGGTCGTCTTCTCCTTGTTGTGCTTCATTGTTGGATCTTGTGAGCTGCCTAACATGATCAAGATCATCTATCCGTAATTCTATATGTTGTGTTTGTCGGGATCCGATGGATAGAGAGTACTATGATTATGGTGATTATCAATCTATTGTTTATGTGTTGTTTATGATCTTGCATGCTCTCCGTTATTAGTAGAGGCTCGGCCAAGTTTTTGCTCTTAACTCCAAGAGGGGGTATTTATGCTCGATAGTGGGTTCATGCCTTCATTGACACTCGGGATCGTGACGAGAAGGTTCTAAGGTTGTGATGTGCCGTTGCCACTAGGGATAAAACATTGATGCTATGTCTAAGGATGTAGTTGTTGATTACATTACGCACCATACTTAATGCAATTGTCTCGTTGCTTAGCAACTTAATACCGAATGGGGTTCGGATGATAACCTCGAAGGTGGACTTTTAGGCATAGATGCAGCTTGGATGGCGGTCTATGTACTTTGTCGTAATGCCCAATTAAATCTCACTATATTTATCATATCATGTATATGCATTGTTATGCCTTTCTCTATTTGTCAATTGCCCGACCGTAATTTGTTTACCCAACATGCTTTTATCTTATGGGAGAGACACCTCTAGTGAACTCGTGGACCCCGGTCCTATTCTTTACATAGCATACAATCTACTTATTTTTTACTGTTTTCTTTGCAAACATCTTCCACTCGATACGTTTAATCCTTTGTTACAGCAAGCCGGTGAGATTGACAACCTCACCGTTTCGTTGGGACAAAGTACTTGGGTTGTGTTGTGCAGGTTCCGCGTTGGCGCCGGAATCCTCGGTGTTGCGCCGCATCATATTTCGCGACCATCAACCTTCAACGTGCTTCTTGGCTCCTACTGGTTCGATTAAACCTTGGTTTCTTTCTGAGGGAAAACTTGCTACTGTGCGCATCATACCTTCCTCTTGGGGTTCCCAACGAACGTGTGAGTTACACGCCATCAACTATCTCCCGAAGTTCCTGAAAGGCGACTTAACTCTGCTCGGCGTCTACTTGATGCAGAAGCTGCTTCTTTTCTCCTATTCAGGGATGCTGTCTGTTTTTCCAACTCTCTGCTCACCCGAGCAAGTCTATATTGATATGCTTGAAGTTCTTGTACAGTGGCAGTGGTGGTCATAGGTTCTGAACCATCCATGGCTTTCGCAGCCCTATCCCACGCTTCTTGCGGGAGCTGTACTCTTTCTCGAGGTGAAGACCCGACGTATTTAGTGCCTAGGCCATGTCCGAGATCAGCCGGGATCGACGTATGGATTTCCCAAATCGTCGAAAGCCTCCGACGTTTCCGGCTCGATCGGCTCGCCTCCTTCTATCGCATAAATCTGATGATATTTTGCGCATTGATTTTTGTCAGGATTGGTGACACCATCATATAGAGTGGTGAAGGCCTTTCCGATGGCAGCAGATTTGTCGATGAAGTTGAAGCTGTCGATGCTGTCGGAGTCGCTGCTTATAAAGGAGTCTGCAGACGACTCGAAGGATGTGTTGCTGAAGATCTTGGCGAGCTTTCCGCTTGCCTTGCTGTCGACGAAGCGTGGCGACGAAAACTCCTCGTCACTCGACGAAAAGTTAGAATCGACCGTCGAAAATTCCGACGAGATCGGAACTTCGAGACGGTAGGATCCTTCCTTGTTGACGCCAAATCGGAATTCTCCGAACGTCATGATGATGGGCTCCTCCGGATAGGCACATGCATCCATACGGGAGGGCGGGTGAGGAATAAAATTAACTAGATCGAGCTTTTCCCTTGTTACCTCGATCCATCGCGTTGCTTGCTATCGACGAAGTCGAAGATCTTGAACGTGCCATCGAGGTCAGCTCCTTGCAACCTCTAATTCCTACAGTACGGCGCCAATTGACAAAGGATTAACTTGTCAATGCCTACAGATTGTATACTAGGGTTTTGCTAGAAGTAGAGGGCAAGTAGATCTCGAAGGTTCAGGCGAAAAGTACTCGACGATTATGAAAACTAGGGTTATGTTGACAGTAGATTCGATCCTCTCTTCGTTCCTCGACTCCCCCTTATATAGGAGGCGGAGCCGAGGATTTCGTAATACACAAGTTACAGTGTTCGAGAGGGTTTCGTACCCAGCTCGTAAGATTACAAGTTTCTATCTTTCCTAATACAAACTATCTTTCCTTAGCACTAAATGGGCTTCCAAGTCTTCGTATTCTTCGAGTCTTGGGCCTTGAATAAACCCCGGGTACCACCTTTGGCAGGTCCATTGGGGATGCCTATGTCACCCGTCGAATATATGTAGCAGAAACCATTGTTTAAAATGATTTATCTTTCAAACGACAACTCTAAATTAAGATTCACTTTCACCAATAAATCCGTCTCGACGAGATCTTCAAAACTAGCACTCATTTTAATATGTTTCGACAAATTTTTTTCTGGCTAAAAGTTATCAAGCCTCTCTATTCGAATAATCAACCCCTCCGTACTTGAGTGATCAATGGTAAATGTATAAAATTATCAAACTGGTGCAGGGTATTGAGGGAAAGTTCTGCATGCAAGCACAAATAGACGAATATGCTGATGTCAGCGGAATCTTTTCGAAATTTCAAACTTCAAAACGTTTTAACTTTCAAACGACAACTCCAAATTAAGATCCGCTTTCACCAATAAATTCGTCTCGACGAGATCTTCAAAACTAGCACCCATATTAAGATCCGCTTTCACCAATAAATTCGTCTCGACGAGATCTTCAAAACTAGCACCCATGTTAATATGTTTCGAGAAACTTTTTTTCTGGCTAAAAGTTATCAAGCCTCTCTATTTAAATAATCAACCCCCCGTACTTGAGTGATTAACGATAAATGTATAAAATTATCAACCTGGTGCAGAGTATTGAGGCAAAGTTCTGCATGCAAGCACAAATAGACGAATATGCTGATGTCAACGGAATCTTTTCCAAATTTCAAAATTCAAAATGTTTTAACTTTCAAACGACAACTCCAAATTAAGATCCGCTTTCACCAATAAATCCGTCTCGACGAGATCTTCAAAACTAGCACCCATGTTAATATGTTTCGAGAAACTTTTTTTCTGGCTAAAAGTTATCAAGCCTCTTTTTTTTGAATAATCAACCCCTCCGTACTTGAGTGATCAACGGTAAATGTATAAAATTACCAACCTGGTGTAGGGTATTGAGTGAAAGTTCTGCATGCATGCACAAAAAGACGAATCTGCTGATGTCAGCGGAATCTTTTCCAAATTTGAAAATTCAAAATGTTTTAACTTTCAAATGACAACTCCAAATTAAGATTCGCTTTCACCAGTAAATCCGTCTCGACGAGATCTTCAAAACTAGCACCCATGTTGATATGTTTCGAGAAACTTTTTTTCGGGCTAAAAGTTATCAAGCCTCTCTGTTTTGAATAATCAACCCCTCCGTACATGAGTGATCAACGGTAAATGTATAAAATTATCAACCCCAAAGTTAATTTTATTTTAAACATTGTAGCGAATATTTTTTAGTTTAGAAGGTATCAACCCGATGTCCTGTTATTTATCAACAGTAAAAATAATAACTACCAACCCTAAAAATCTAATTTCATTTCGAATATTTTGGAGACTCTTTTTAGTTTACAAGTTATCAACCCGGTGCTCCGTTATTTATCAATGCTAATTATAAAAAAACTACCAACCCTAAAAAGTATTTCATTTAGAATATTTTAGCGAACATTTTTTATTTTACAAGCTATCAACCTGGTGCCTCGTTATTTATCAACTGTAAAAATAAATAAATAATAACCCTAAAAAGTATTTTATTTAGAATATTTTAGCGACTCTCTTTTAGTTTACAAGCAATCAACCCGGTGACCCGCTATTTATCAATGGTAAATATAAATAAAAATCAACCCTAAATTTTTTTTAATTTAAAATATGTAGCGACTCTTTTTTTGTTTATAAGTTATCAACCCGGTGCCCCGTTATTTATCAACGGTAAATATAAATACCTAGCAACCCTAAAAAGTAAATTTCATTTAGAAATTTTAGCAACTTTTGTTAGCTTACAACTTAAAAACAGTACTTAATTTGAGTAGCAAGTGGTAGTTCATTTGAGTTGCAAGTGGATCTTCTCACCCGTTATTTTCCCCCTTAAAAACCACTGGCCCGAAAAAGGGAACTAAAAAAATTAATCCAAAAAAACATGAATTACCGTACGAAATAATAACATAAAGGGAATTGCAAAAAAAAAGAATTGTCAAAAGGGAATTGCAAATAAAGAGGATTGAAAGTATGCGTCGTTCTGAAAAAAAAAGCGAGATGCTCTGTGCATGCATGCAGCAACTTGTGAGAGCTAGCCTCGTGCTGAAAAGTTGGCTCATTAAATGTAAACCTATGAGATACTTTATGCATGCATGCAGTGTGAAAGCTCTTGGTTGTATGCAACTTGCAAGTGGGAACGTGAGCTGTTAGTGTGAACACAAAGCTACATGTGAACGTAATTAAACACTACAAGACAAAAAAGGAATTGATTTCGCGCATGGCGCGAGCGCTGCCGCGCCAAGGAAAGTGATCGCTCCAGCGATCGATTGCCAGGGAGGGGATTTGCATGTACTAGTATCATATGCTAGTTATATTTATTGATTTGTAGAATCTCAATACAAATTTGTGTACAAAATTTATTTGGAGTTAATTTTTCTAGTTCTACCTCTTTCATCATTAATTGATGTGACACGTCAGCTTTTTGTATGCATGCAGTGCATGATACTAACTATGATACCACCATTGTGAGTAGTCTAACCAATTTATCCACACCCAGATATGTATGCATGTGATGCTACGACGTGTATACATTTTATCATGCCTTGTTTCTTCATGTAAAGTAAAAAAAAATAGCTCATGTTATTTCCTTGTGGGCTAAAACAAAATTATTTTTGAAAATGGGGTTAAAGAGTTTGGAGTTTACAATTACCGCCGTTCCATAATATAAGATCTTTAGAAATTTAAGGTAGCTCCGTAAAAAGTTTTATATTTCGGAACTGAGGTAGTACGTACATCCCATGTTATCCGAGAATTAAGAGTAGAGTTATACACCGGATCGATACGATGTTGGTTGACACATTTTAAGAAATTGTGGATCCATTTATTGGACGCATCTTAGGACATCTCCAACAGAGCGACCCAACATCCGTTTGCGACCGCGCGGACCGAAAATTCGTCTGGAATCTGCTTATGCGGGACAACGCATAGTGACCGGGCAGTCCGCAATGACGTAAACGCGGCCCAAAAATGCGGCTGCGGACGCAACGGTCGTCCGCCTGGTCCTCGCACGGGTCCACCTGGCAGCGGCACAGATGCTTCGTCTTCCGCGGCATAACTTACGGGCGGCGTGCTGCAGCTTTTCAAGGCCACGCTAATGGCACGCCTCGGCTTCCGTGAGCGTGCGGTGGTGGGCGCCGTCGCAGTGGCAGGACATTGAATACGAGATGGCGTCCACGTCTCTTAAAGGTTTCCTGTCTGATACGTCTCCAACGTATCTATAATTTCTGATGTTCCATGCTTGTTTTATGACAATACCTACATGTTTTGCTCACACTTTATAATGTTTTTATGCGTTTTCCGGAACTAACCTATTAACAAGATGCCACAGTGCCGCTCTCGTTTTCTCGTTGTTTTTGGTTCCGTAAAGGCTGTTCGGGCAATATTCTCGAATTCGACGAAACGAAGACCAAACATCATAATTCACCGAGACGGACCAGGACACCGAAGGGGAGTCGAGGGGAGGCCTCGGGGCCCCCACACCATAGGGCCGCGCGGGCTCCACCCTGGCCGCGCCGACCTATGGGGAGGGAGCCCTGGCGCCCTTCCGACTCCGCCTCTTCGCCTATTTAACCCCTCGTGACCTAAATCTTCGATACCGATTGACGAAACACCAGAAAGACTCCAGGGCGCCGCCGCCATCGCGAAACTCCAATTCGGGGGGCAGAAGTCTCTGTTCCGGCACCCTGCCGGGACGGGGAATTGCCCCCGGAGCCATCTCCATCGACACCACCGCCATCTTCATCGCCATCGCTGTCTCCCATGATGAGGAGGGAGTAGTTCTCCCCCGAGGCTAAGGGCTGTATCGGTAGCTATGTGGTTAATCTCTCTCTCTGTACTCCAATACAATGATCTCATGAATTGCTTTGCATAATTGAGATCCATATGATGAGCTTTGTATCGCTACTAGTCTATGTGCTACTCATGTGATGTTATTAAAATAGTCTATTCCTCCTGCATGGTGTAAAGGTGCCAGTGTGTGCATCATGTGGTTCTTGTCGTAGGCTATGATCATGATCTCTTGTAGGTTATGGAGTTAATTATCATTATGATAGTATTGATGTGATCTATTCCTCCTTTCATAGTGTAATGTGGACGAGTGTGTATGCTATGTTAGTTCTCGGTTTATTTTGCAAAGATCTATTATGCTCTAAGGTTACTTAAATATGAATGCCGAATGTTGTGGCGCTTGTTAACTCCGGCTTGAGGGAGCTCTTGTAGCCCTACACAACGAATGGTGTTTGTCATCCAACAAAAGAGTGTATGTAGCACAAGTGAGGAGAAGTTATTTATTTATTATGCGATCAATGTTGAGAGTGTCTACTAGTGAAAGTATGATCCCTAGGCCTTGTTTCCAATACTGCAAACACCGCTTACTTACTGTTCTACTGCATGTTTACTCGCTGCCATATTTATTTCAGATTGTCATTACCACTCACATTCATCTATACCACCTGTGTTTTACTATCTCTTCGCCGAACTAGTGCGCCTATACATCTGACAAGTGTATTAGGTGTGTTGGGGACACAAGAGACTTCTTGTATCTTAATTGAAGGGTTGCTTGAGAGGACTATCTTTGACCTCTACCTCCCTGAGTTCGATAAACCTTGGGTGATTCACTTAAGAGAAACTTGCTGCTGTTCTACAAACCTCTGCTCTTGGAGGCCCAACACTGTCTACAGGAAAAGAAGCGTTAGTAGACATCACTGTCGGCGCCCATTTTCCCGACCACACCATTGCAAGAGTCCACCCTATCCACCCGATCGACGTCATGGGGAAGAAATGTTGGTCATTCTGCCAGACCAAGAACGACCACGAGGCTAGCGGGTCGGGCGGTACGTCCGCATCGAGTTCATACGCCGCCTCTCGAAGGAAAACCGGCCGGTGCAATGGTCGGATGCAAACCTGCCTGGAGGTGGTTGATACCTCAACTCGCCACCCCCCCCCCCCCCGTGCCACGCGATGGCCGGGAGCGCCGTGATGAGGTGTGCCGCCGCCGAGCGATCTTGCCGGCCGATCTTCGAGAAGATCTGGCGTACGCGTTGAACTCCTACAACTAGATCTCGTTCAGGACGTGGGAGTTCGACGTGCGCCACCGAGATGGATACCCCGGCGACCTCAAGTACTTCGACCGCGAGATCGCCGCGGAAGAAGAGGAGAACGACGACGAGGACGAGAAGGAGGAGGAGGATGAATACACCGTCGAGGCCGAGGCCGCAGACAACAACCACGATGACGGCAGGCCGGCGGTGGGATCCGGAGTCCCAGCCATCGGACATTAGCGAGGAGGAAGCCATTGCCATGGCACTGGCCAATAGCGAGCTCGACGAGCTCAACGAGCTCGCTATGTGGGACGGGCTCGCCATCCAGCTTCGCGAGTCGGCGCTCACGCAGGGGAGGCCGGCGACTCCTCCGGCCACGCCGACGCGTTCCAACGACCGCGCGCTTGTTGTTGCTCCTTCAATGGCCTGGGATCCGTGGCCACCTTCACCACAGCCTCCTGCGCCCCCGACGGCCTGGCCACAGTTGCCGCAACCTTCCCTTCCTCCTCCACCGCCGACGTACCAGCTTCCATGGCCGACGCCGGAGTTCATCGACCTCATTACTGACGACGAGCAGTAGCCAATAGCTAGGTTTTAGCAGGCCTTTCTGGCCTTTTTTTTTAGTCTTTTGATTTTTTATTAATGTAAATTATGGCTTTTATGAAAGGGGAAGAAAGTGTGCGTCGTGCCGCTGGAGCCACACCGACGAAAACGGACGCGCGGTCGATTCAGACCATTTGGACCGATGCAAACAGACGCGACATGTCCATTTTGGCGTCTAAAATGTGTCGCACCGCTGGAGATGCCCTTACATGCCACCAACCACCTTCAATTGTCCATCCAGGTAGCTCGTATTGGGAGCACCGCCGGCGGTAGTAGTTTGCATGAGGCGTCATTCCTCGGCCGCCACATCTCAATAGTTTTTTGTTGAATTTTTTAGAAGTTAAATTCAAAAGATTAACTTATATTTCATTCAAATTTTAAAGATAATTTATAAAGTTGAATGAAATTTAACTAAATTTAAACCTAAACTAAACCCTAGCTACAGCGGTAGCGGTAGAAGATGTTGTAGTCCTCCTCCTCGTCCCAGTCCTTGTGCCTTCATCATTGTTGTCGGTGTTGCTAGGGTCATTGTTGGTGCCTTCGCCTCTTCCTCCATTGCTGACGCTAGTGTTTGTGTCGTCCTGGCCGAGGTCAATGTAGTGATCATGTACACCACTACATGTTATAGTGTACAAGTTGTTGGCATAACACTAACGGAACACTGTTTCACGAATATTGCACCGAACAGCGTGACAATAGAAACATCGCAGGTCTAAAGGTTTCTCACTTTAGTATTCATCTAAAAAGATCATCTACAATAGATTTGTGGAACCTCCATGGCACGGTGAACTTTTCAGGTAAGTTCCTGTTCAAACTAAGATCCAGAAGAAACAACTCGTCGACTATTCCACGACGAGACCTATTTCTAGTATAATTTAGCTGATGATTGCTGCTAAGCAATACTCTATGAATATGTTCTTGGGTTTGGGGATTGGTCCCGTCCTATTCTACATCCTTCTTTCTGATAAATATAACTGCAGTTGTGACTACTTCGCTCATGGTGCCTGACTTCCGCTCTAGCAGTGGTCCTCCATGTCGTCCTATTGGGTTTGGACGGGTGTCCCTAGTCTAGAAAGGGTAACAAGATAGTTTGTGTACGGGTACTCAGCAAGCTCAACTATGTGGGTGTGTGATGTATACCATGGACCAAAGGATCCTAGGCATGCAAAGGTTTTCGGAATCGGGTTTTTAGAAAAAAGGTAAGTTTTAGATTATGAAAACTACGCCTATCAGCTTTCACGGGTTGTGAGAACTTCATGAAGTTTCTTTCACCAACTAGTCTATCCACGTCCATATATATGTATGCATGTGATGCTACCACGTATATCCATTTTATCATGTCTTGTTTCTCCATGTAAAGTAAATATAAAAGATCTCGTGTTCATTGCACGAGGCTAAAATATTTCATTTTCGAAAAAGGGGCTAGAGTTTGGCATTCACAAGATAAAATTCTACATCCAACGACATTTAGGAGTGGAGTTATACACCGGACAGATTCGATGTTTGTTAAGACATTCCAAGAAATTTTGGATTCATTCATTCGGTGAGTCACACATGTCACCCAACCAACTCTAGTCGCCGCCTCTAGTAGGTCGTACTGGGAGCGCCCGACGCTAGTAGTGGCCTATAGTGGCGTCTTTTCCTACCGTCGTCTTAATAGTTTTTATTAAAAAAATAGAAGTTAAATTCAAAAGATGAACTTAAATTTTACTCAAATTTTAAAGATATTTTATAAAATTGATTTTTTAACTAAATTTAAACCTACACTAAACCCTAGAGGCAGTAGCGGTAGAAGACGATGTGGTCATCCTCCTCAGCTTAGTCTACTAGAGTCGTTGCTGGTGACTTCACCTTCTCGACGTTGGTGCTTGTGTCGTCGGCGGCGAGGTCGGCGTAGTTGCCAACTTGCGACCCGACCACACCACGACGTATGAAAATGGCACCGACATATCCCCCGGGTTACTCTGTGGCGCTTCCAAGGCAGATGCGATCCTTGAATCTCCTCCTGGTTATCGGGGGTGCCCATCAACACCTGTTTCCGGGCATCATCCATCCACATCATCCCCTACTTGATCCTCTTCGATGGTGGATGCAGGGGGGTTTTCGGGCGGCGGAGGTTGAGCCTTCCCCGAGGCATCGTCGCCTCCGTCTTCACCGTTGGCTCGGAGAAGAAAATGTACGCTGTCTCTTCCTTGACGAGGTGTGCGACTCTTCCTGCACCTCCAACTTGGGGAAGGCGGAGGAGTTCCTACGCTAACGAGCGAGAGAATGGCGAGGGTGAGGACGGAGACTAAGAGGTATTTCGTGGCGCCCATCTCCCTGGTGTCGGTAGTGGTTGTGGATGGGGAAGAGGCATTCCTCCGCTTCAGAGTGGGGATGAAAGCGACAAGAGTGCACCCAAAAATGCTGCACCATGTGTTGCGTCCAGACTGATTATTGCCAAGGTAGTCAGAATCCTAGTCCTATTCCTCGAGTCCTACAATTTGACAATCTTACAATACCATGTCGATCCAAATTCCACCATAAATCCCTATCGGGTAGAGTCCATGTTCAGCCCTGATCCAAATCATAGTCTCATATACAATAATGTAGAATCCTAATCCATTTTATGGATTTTCCCGATTCTACTAACTCATTACCTTTACCATCGTCTTAGCCATAGAAGGATACTACTTAAACATTCCAGGCCCTTTCACTTGCTTCACTACTCTTGTTTTGTTTGCCTTCTAAAGTCCAAATTATCCGTCCCTACAAATTAAATTATTACTAGAAAATTTATGGATTCTTATTTTTTTATATATCTTTGTTATATTTTGAGACATACTTTAAGCGTGAACAAAAAGATCTTTGATGAGTAAGTATGGTCAGATCTCAGATTTTGCTACTCACTACTAGACTCAATTCCGGTGGAGGAAAACCTATCCGACTTGGAATCTCGACATTAACTACCTTGATTGTTGTTCCTTGGTAGTGCAGTTTCGTCATAGCGGGCAAGTTCCATTGCGCACCGGCGATGGAACACCTCGATCCAATGTGCCTCGTTGTTAGGGTCCTAGACCAGGCCGAGGTGCAGCTCTGGCGACAACACCTCCCAGCAGTGGCACTGCACATCCAAAACGTAATGGCGGCTCCCTAGGTTGGCGTCGGTGGTATCTCTATGTCGTCGATGCTCATTTTGCATGCGCTTGGGAGACACATGTCCACTAGTGATGTGTACTCGACGTGTTAGATATTCCACACATTGTCAGGGGTGAGATTATGTGGGCCAAAGCCATTGGCAGTCGCTCCTCCGGTGTGGTGGCTGCTCCTGCTATCGTCAGCCTCGAAGTTGTCCGCCATTTGTCGTCGGGGGTGTTTTTGAGGCATAGATACACAACATGGTGAAGAGGTAGGCGATGTGAGAGTGACGGGACACCGCGGGAGGGCTTCATAAACAAGGTAGTCTGAATCCCGATCCTACTCCTCGAGTCCTACAATTTGACGATCTTATGACACCATGTCGATCCAAATCCCTCTATGAATCCCTATCGAGTAGAATCCGTGTTGAGTTCGATCCAAATCATAGTCTCATATACAATAATGTAGAATCCTGATCCTTTTTTTTTTGGATTTTCTTGATTCTACTAACTCATTACCTTTACCATCGGCTTAACCATAGAATGATACTACTTAGACATCCCAAGCCATTTTCACTTGCTTCACTACAAAATTATTGCTAGAAAATTTATGGATTCTTATTTGTTATCTCTATTATACTAGTGTACATACTTTAATCATTAACAAAAAGATATTCACTGATGAAATATGGTAACATTTTCGATTCTACGACTCAATACTACAACTCGATTCTGTCTTCAACCCCATCCAAGACTAGCGTCGCCCGTATATCTAGGGTTTAGTTTACTTTAGTCAATTTAATTAAAAAAATTGTAAATAAACCTAAATTTGAATGAAATGTGTAAGGTTCTTTAAATTGTCTTGTCTAATTTTTTTTTTTTGGGGGGGGGGGGGGGGGAGGGAGTCTTATTGGAAACGCCGGTGTGGGTAGCCCTTCATCGAATAGGGGGTGTAGGGGCACTATCGGCTCACCTGCCTGCCGGTGCTTATTTGGGAGCGTGGTGGAGATGCTCTAACTACTGTTACGTGCATCCGAGAATGCGAAGTCCTGAGAGAGTATTACCCTCCATTGGTTCTTTCCTTTTTTATCTCCTTTTGATCTCTCTTTCTTTCTTTGCCCATGGGTCCATACATACATGCATCTTGTCTGCCTTCCAAGAATCTGTTTTTTTTTTGCTGAATCTATTTGTGTCGGCGTACCACAAGCTGCAAGTGTTGATAAAAAGGAGAAAACACATGGCATAACCGAAAAGAGATCACCACCGTCCTCTTTTTTATCTGAAGGTTTAGCTCTTGCCCTTGGTTGTTACAGTTTGGTGCCAGACTGTTGGAAAGTGCTTGACCAGAGAAAGTAATATGGTATTGTCATTGTGAACCACTTCCACTCACTGAGGGAGATGAACAACCATAGCTAATAACAATAAGAATAATCACAAGAAAGAAAGACAATACTACTGTCTCCATTTATCAAGTGATACATATATGTGGCATGTCTTACCAATGAACAAACAATGAGAAAATTCCAAGATTATCCGGGGTAATTTAGGTCGCGTAATTGTCCACTTCTTTAGGGGACCTTTGTGCAGCATGTGATTTTTTTTTGAGGCTCCCTGCAGGATGAGATTAGTCACATGCTATCCACATGCCTGATCATTGGGGGAGGTGCTACCAAATCATAGGTCTGCATGGTAGAGATGGAAGACAAGCAACCCTGCTAGTTGACCTGTGGTGATGAGATGAGATGCTACCAAGTCAAGGAGTGTGTGTGTGACACTTGTTGTGGGATCTGTTTTGGCCCAATCAAAGCAAACCTTGCCATTTCTCTTTACATCCTCCTTTATTCCCTCTTTCTTTTTCTTTTGCATACCTGATCTCCAGTTGCTTCACATTATTTGACAGTTTTTTTTAGATCAGTAAAAGATGATGCATTACGCATTGCGTCATGAAATCAGAGCTAGATGACCAAGGATAGGAGTTTCCTTGACCTGGCATTAGCTCAACAGAAGATCGATCATAAATACTGTTTGGGCATTGACCTGGCATTCAGAATCTGCATTCGGATTTTAAAGCTACTTTTTATATCCTGAACTCAAACTGCAAGCCACCATAATTTAAAGTTTATGTCTTGATCTGACTTGGTGCAGTGCAATTTCTATTGCCATCTTCTCATAAATATGAAAGTCAAGCTACACTTGGCCCCAATTTGACAGTAGTTTGTTATAACTGAGTTGCCAATATACTTTTCTTGACTTGACTTGTGCTTACTGCTACTTAATCATGGCGTTCGCCATCACTGATAAAATTGTAATGGTCTCTAATTTTGTTTAATATACCTTGTGTTCTCCATCTGCCCAATCTTCTGCAAGTATGATAATTGTATCTTTCTAAATCACGCGTTTACGACCGCAAGAAAAGATTAAATAAAAAATAATGATTGAAGCAAGCAGTTGGCAAATCAAACCAGACAACATGTCCCCGTAGGAGATTGGTTGAAACAGCTCAGCTGGATCGACAACGATGGAGAGATAGTTGAAAAGTGGCAGAACTACTTCACTTGCTGTCAGCTTTGCTCTGGCTCTCTCCAGATTCAGTCAAGGAGTTGGCTTAAAGGTTGAAGAAGAGGAGGAGACGGCATCTCCATCAAGGCTATGCCATTCCTTTAGAGCAGCCACCCTTGTGCTTCAATCCTTGCTTATCACGTCGTAATGGTATCTAGCTTTCTCTTCTTCTATTGGAGAATCCGACAGCTCCGAGGAAACGATGCTATGAATAAATCAGGAGCATACCAAATTCACGTCATAGATACCATTAAAATGGACTAATTTTTTCTCCCTTAATCGAGTTGGTCAGAGAATCATATTGTTGTACATGTCACAAGTTGAAGTCCCTTTTTGGCTAGCCAAACAGAAACAGTACAACAAACAAAACCTAATAAAGCAAACATGACCACGAAAATCCTACAATGCCAAGCGCAGCCAAAGTGTCCAAAAAAATAGATCGCTCATCGGTGGCAACTGAACACTGGTCACCAGCCAGATAGACAAGCCGGTTGGCGACCAAATGTATCTAAGAACGTACAACACTATGCTACGCCCCTAACAAAATAGTTCACGATAAAGGCACTCATCATCAATCTTGGCGTGGGCTCCTGCTTTCTTCTATAGCTTTTCATGTTTATTTCAGTAGTTTGGATACCCAAAGAAGGGACGCAACAGTATATTTATATTGTCACATGTATACACATGTTATGTTTTCCGTACACAATACATCTGTAGTGGACAGGGATGAACAAAAATGATCACCAGAGACAAATAATGTAGCCCACTACCCGCTTGTGGACGGTGGAATAATTTGGAGGCTACAAAAGCTTCTCCCCCCAAATCACATCATCACAACCCTACACGCAAAAAAGAACAATTCGCCAGATACACCTTTTTGTATGTGAACTACTACAAGACTTCGTGTCCAGCTAGAGCTTCCTTGGACCATCCATGGTAGGGCAAGAAAATACCATCTGACAGGAACAAGGACGACCATGATTGACTTGCAATATATTACTGACACTAAGACGCTTAAACCACAAGCGATAAGCTCCCTAGGGGGATTATGAAATCGAGTTGCTCGCTTCTCGCTGAAGCCAGCCCAGAGCATTGAACGGGCCTTTTCTTTTCAAATGGGGGCCTGAAAAGTAGTAGAGGGAGAGAAAGAGCAGAGTTATGTACCAGAAACAACAAGCAAGGCTACAGACTATGAGAGAGAGAGAGAGAGGAATATGCAAAAAAAAAATTGCTTGAAACCATGGCCAGACTTGATAGCTTAGATGCAGCTTTGCATAAACTTTGTTAACAATATCACTGACAACAACAAGCAAGACTACAGACTATGAGAGAGAAGAATATACAAAAAAGAAACATTTGCTTGAAACCATGGCCAGTTCACACTGGATAGCTTAGATGCAGCTTTGCATAAACTATGTTAACAATATCACTGACAACACTGCTGCACTTCCATCGCATGAACTTTATTGTGGTGCTATCATGATTGTGCGAGAAAATAACTTGCAATGCAAGCAGCTCTACTGGAGGTGTTACCAGAAATATAGAGCTTGTCAAGAACTAGAATCAGCAGCACTGGGAAGTTCAGAGACCAGAAATCAACAGAACCTTATGAGCTAGAATGCCCTAATTCGACATTGGGCCACTAAGAGCATGAAGATGTAAACAGTAGAGTTACAAAGGGTGCACAAAAGTACGCTCAGCTTATTTCTTAAAACTAAGCATCAAGAGATAATGATCAGTTAGAGACCTAATCCTCAAGTTCTGCAACCATAACTTGGAACTGAACTACGGCTCTAGAATCTTCACTTTGTGACATAAACTACAAGACATCATCTATATCTTTCACACAAGGGAGATATAATTTAAAGCAGCAAGTTACAGCATCACAAGTCAGAAGAGAAGCTTCACACGTCGTAGTTTTGTATCACTTGTTACATACCTTGAACGATTAGGATATCAAGAAGACAACATCTAAAAAAAAAGAACCTAAAGCTATATGATATGTCACAGCTTACAACATGTGCAAGCTTTCTCTAGTACATAAATAGCAAACGGCATGACTTTGACGGCAACTGTCAGTAGTCAGTTTCAGCATTCTAGCATACTGCAACTTCAGACTACCATAGGAGCAGCACATATTTAAAACTAACTAAAGATCCGCAATTTGCAAGGATGCCAGACACACTTGGTGGTAACTGAAATAACCGAAGTGGTGCATGCTATTACTGCATTGCAGACAAGTCAGAATTGGAGTGTTCTTACCAAATATTACGAGGGAACAAAAGTGGTTTCCTGGAATATTGCACCAGCATCCTCGTTTTACTTTTCATCTGCGATATCCTCTTACAAAACGTTTGATGTCTGCAAAGTCTAAAACTGCCTCCACGTTGCAAAAAGAAGAACTCCACTTTGTACTTATGAAATCGACAAGAAACTCCGACTGCTTGTTGCCATTTGTCTGCCAGATAGACACAAAGAGATTTTGTATGTCACATCTTTTGGAGTGGAAATATCAATTATAAGTCCGGGAGGACTTGCAAAAGTAACAAAAGAAAAAAAGAGGAAACATGATGTGCATCAGTCTCATGTAGAGCATACAAGTCAAGGTTCCGTAGGCTAACAATATTAGGATAGTACACATATAAAATCAATACTTGTGTTCCATCATGTCATGTGATATATACTACATATGAACATCAGACCATGTAAGCAAATGCATCAATTACTAAATGATCATCTGACAACAGCTAAACAGTATTTGCAGTGGCAATGAACAGTGGTTGATATGTCATCTGAAGTTACTTTACCTCAAAAACAAAGAAACCGCCAGGTTTCAGTGCCGAAGATAACCCTTCACAGAGATGAAGCAAATGGTCAAGCCCATCCTTGCCTCCATCAAGCGCCAATTTTGGTTCATGCCAACCGACTTCAGGTTGCAGGCCAGGTAGATCATCAGTTGGTATGTATGGAGGGTTACTAATCACACCCATGAGTTTTCCTTTGACCTCTTCTAGAGGTTTGAACCACGAGCCGTGCCTTATCTCGACTTTATCCTATTTCCGATGCAGCAAAGCCCAATATTAAAAATGAAAGTCCATGTACTTCACAAGGTATAATAAATTTTACTATGAAAACAGCTAAACGGCCATAGCAGCACCCAATAATTTTTCTTTTGGAAATAATTGTGGGACTACGGGCAGCAAGTAGTACATGTAAACAATGGAAGGGTGTACTAGACTATGCAGCTACTACTAATTTGTGTTCTAATTAAAAAAACACAACCATAAACCTCAGTTGTAATTTGTAACTCAACCCGCTTGCTATCCATGCCTGAAATCAGCCTCTCGTCACCAATCTTAGCTCAGTACAAGTAGCCCTACACTACCAATCAAAATCCGCTTCATTTTTCAGGGTAAAAAGACCGAGATAATCTCGCCACTAATCAACATACCAGCCCTAAGCTGCCAATTTGACTTTGATGGAACTCTCTTGTACTACTACATTGTAAAACAGGTTCAGTTCCCTCTCCACACTGACTGATGATAATCATGAGACCATTCATTAGCTAGCTCAGTATCAGTAGCATCATCTTATTTTTTTTATCAAGGTGGTCACAAACAGCTTAAAATTTCCTAGTTGGGCAGTTCCAAACACAAGTGGAAGTCTGAAATCCTCTCACCTGCACCCCGTACCTCTGGACGTTGAGCCGGGCAACCTCGACAGCCACCTCGCTGACGTCGGTGGCGAAGACCCTCCCTTCGGGCCCGAGCATCCTGGCGACGGCGACGGCGATGGCGCCACTACCAGTGCCAAGGTCGGCCCACCACCCATCATCGAACCCGTCGACCGCCCGCACCATGTCCAGCACGGCCTCCGTCTCGGGGCGAGGGATGAGCACGCCGTCCCGGACCGCGACCACAAGCCCTCCCCAGTGCTCGTTCCCGACCACGTACTGGAAGGGGCGCCTGTCCCGCACGTGGGCGAGCCACAGGGCCTCGAGCTCGTCGAGCGGCGCGCGGAGGAGGTGGTCGGGATTGGAGGCGTCGGCGAGGAACCAGCGGAGGTGGCGGTGCAGGTGCGGCGCGGAGGGCGGGACGAGCGCGGCGGCTCGGCGGCGGAAGGCCTCGAGGGCGGCGTGCGGGACGGGGTGGGTCGGCGGGCGCAGGAAGAGCGGGGTGGCGTCTGCGATGGCTGGGGTGCGAGGAGTAGGCGGCGTCAGCGCGGCGGCGGTGGCGGAGGAGAGGGGGCGGAGGAGGAGGAGGCGGCGGAGTCTGGGTTTGGGGAGGAGGATGGGGCGGGCGGAGAGCGAGAGCATGGCGCTTATCTGATAATGTTTCTAGAGCAGAGAAGGAGAACAATGGCGGGGCAGCTTGCGGCTGCGGGGAGGAAGACGATGGGTACGACGAAGCCATGGGCCGGATACGTGCAGAGCTACGGTGCGCTGACGGGCCATTATTGTTTTTTTTTTCGAGATGGGGCCATTATGTTTTGGCCCGATATAAGTTTGCTATGTTCAAGGCCCAAAAGTGCCCCTGCGTATAAGCTGAGCTCAGACTCCTCGACAAACACTTATGAGAGGTGGTGCCATACATCGCTAATCTGATACCATACTAATTTACGTGTATTGATTTGAGTTTTATCAAGCTATATTTATTTTGAAACATTATTGAGCTATTCATTTTGAAACATTATTGAGCTACGGTGCGCTGACGGGCCGTTATGTTGCACAACTGTAATCAGTATGATATGATTATGGTATAAGAACAATATAAATTACAACAGTCAATATATTATGAGAATAAGATTCCATGTAAAGAAAGTACAAATATACTTGCCCATTATGGTGGGTTTGGGCACTGGATTAATACGTTTCGCCAGATTATACAGCCCACTGTTCATTTTACCGAGCTAAATGAGCTAGTCACGAGTTCGATGAACTCGACTCGTTTAGCTTGAACTTATTTAAAGATAAAATTTAAAACTTTGTTCGGCTCGTTATACACCGAGTTCGAGTTGAGACGAGCCGAGTCGCGAGTTACTCATTTAACTCGCGAGTTTCGAGTTTTAATTCCAGGCCTACTTCTCGACGAGCTCAGTTCGCTCCTAGCACCGCCCATGTGGAGGTCAACCACTGGCGAGCTCCATCACTCATCCAATTTTAGCCAGATTCCGGTGACTCTGGCGAATTTTGGCCAACTCCAGCACCGGTACGAGGACTGCTAGGCTGAAATTTCCTTTGCGCCAACGCAGAAGTGGGGATGAGATTCATTCTTGGAAGGGCTCGCGAAAATGAAAAGTTAGGGTTTTCTCGAGGTGAAACCGGATAGACTGGAAAAAAAATCCAGATGGGGCAAGATGCGGTATCTGGACCGACCCTTTTTTGCCTCTAAAACCGTAAAATGGCAGTTATTGTGCGGATGAGCCTCGATGCAGTGTCTGATAGAGTTGCTCTTAGAGCATTCGTGCAGCCACAAAATTTGGGGCTCAATTTGAAAGCCTCTAGCTAGAATTTTGATTTAGGGGCTGCTAGTCCCCAATCATATTTTTCTGCAGAACTGGTAAAAACTACTGCCACAAAGAACGATTGCGATAAGAAACGCTCCATTTTTCTCGCTCTTGCTACATTTAAACGATCCTCGGAGCCTCAAAATAAATCGCCTGGACAAGATTTAGTGGATTTTTTTTTTTTTTTGCAAGACAAGGCATCTCTCGCAGGTAACTCAATTTTCTGACTGAGGATTATGCGCATCTGACGCTTGTAATAAGCAAGCTACGATCTGGATTTTGAAGACGTAAACGCGTATAACCTCTCGACTGTACCAGAGCGACCGGGAATTTTTTTAGCTAGCGAGCAGTGTTCTCTCTGAGCCAAAACAATCATGCACCCAAAACGTACCCATGCTTTCTTTCTACCTCTTCTTGTGTCTACCAACACTGTTTCATCTCAGAACATTGTTTGGTCTATGTGAATTATTGTCCATACAATGTTCTGCAATTGCTACCTTGTGAGGATCAGCACTGCCCCTCTGCTGCTACTGGCACCTTTGGACAGGCTGCCATCTCATACTGCAAAACAGGTTTCCAGCAAAACTATACTCAGTAAAGGCCAAGGATGAAAAGCAACTCTTAATAATACATAAATTAATGGCATGAAGAGTTGCTGCTGGTACTTGCCAGTATCAAGGTGTTCTAGGTTGCATATCACATGGTGCAGTTTCCAAAGATTGTGGCGAGTCCAAGGACCTCAACATTCAGCACCTGTGACGCCATCATGATCGCCAGTCATCTGAGAATGGTTATCAGGAAATAAACAAGATGAAAGTAAGCAGACTAGGAGAAGAAGAAAGAAGCATTGATTTGCACAACGAATTCTAGGTTTAGACATCAATCTTAACATGTTGATGCATCAAGAACCATGAATTGTAAAGTTCAACTTTCATAGCAAGCTTTTGTCAAAGGTTGCTCCATTTACCCACAAAAATCTAGAATGAAAATGATGGATGGCTCACTAATAAGGACAAAAATTATTCCTCGAGTTGCAGACGATGGAAAAAGAAACCAAAAAATGCTCCCTTTTGATGCTATCAAAAGAAAAGAAAAGAAAAAAACATCTGTTAATTAGATGCCTACATGCTCCTAATTTTAAAGCAACGCCACTGTCATGCATTTCAGATTTTTCACCAGCATATTAACACTTAAAGAAGCAAGTCTCACGTGTCATCGGATTAGCTAAACTGATTCTGCAATCATGCTTAGTACAATAAAAAGGGCACACCACTACTTTGGACTGGATGCAAGTAAGCAAAAAAGCCTATATATCAACACTCGACCAAACTGATGATTATAAGTACCCAACTGCTACATAGTTGAGTGATCACTCTCTTCTTACCATGCTCACCAGTTACACACACTTGATAACTAAACCATCGAGTGAGCCAGCCATTTCTAAACAATTTCATAGCTACACAATATAGTTTCAGTTGGAGATCAACACTAGATACTAAACCAAAGCAAAGCCAATACAAATTGCTAATCGGCGCAAGCAAGCTCATCTGCTGACATAGACAAGCCGTAAAAACTAAAAACAGCACAGGCCCTCAAATTTCCTAGCTACAATATAACCACACCACAAGAGTACGAAATGATAAGAAACAAGAGAGGAATCTGACACTCACCTAATTAAACCCACCATGTCGAAGACGAAGGCCACCGCTGTCAGCCGGACAGATGCGGCGGCTATGGCCAGCTCCACCAACTGGATATCCCCCGATATACATAAATATATAGAAAAAGGAAGTGTTCATGAACTGGCACAATTCTTATTTTCTAATTAAAAGAAGGAATTACTAAAGCTAGAAAACATTAAAGTCAGACCACAATTTCCAAGCAAGACATACAGAACACATGTAGATGTCATTTCCAAGCTAGGCGATAATTTATCTACTGTCTAAACACTCAATCCAAACTGGAAAAAAGAAACGATTTCCATGTCACAAACAACTTAGATGCAGGTTTCTCATTCATCAGGCCGACCAGATTTAATACAAGTCAGGTTTAAGCTACTTTACTACACTTGTAACTATTCCAAAAAAATTACAAGCACATTGATCAGCTATTTAAACATTTTATATCAGGAAAGCAACACTACCCCAAACAAAATACAAGCACACTGCGTCAGGACATGATCAACTACACGAAACAAATCATGATGAATGAAAAGCTTGTGGCTGTTGTACTACTCCATCAACACTTGGTGAATCAACAATTGCTTTGCAAAAGAAAAAAGAAGAGCATTTCACCAGCACATGAATAAGATAGCAGATAACACACATAATAGCACTTGAAACAGACCTAAGAGACAACACACATAATAGCACTTGACCCAGCTGACGGATAATCACTTTCATGCCTGAACTGTGGCAACCTGGGCACCTCATGGAAGCACCAGACATGGAGCCCTTGCTGAAATAAACAAAGAAGAATGGTCAATAACAGTATTGTGAAAATACATGGCCAGCTAGGTTAGTTCAAATGGACAAACAAGACAGAATTTCTAGTAAACAATACAGCACAGAATTTCTAGAAAGAAATCAGGTTAGGAAACTACCATTAAGTATTTCAGTTTAGTGGTATAATTAGGTGCAGATATGGACAACTCTCTTAACACCAAAAATTGCATGATTAATATACTCAAATGAATCAGACCATAGCAACTTAATAGCCTTTATATACCAGAGATCGTAATTAAAAGAAGGTCACAGATCAGATTCTAGCTTCTGTAATACACATGCCACTGATTTCAGCCAAGCAGAGTTGCATGCCACTGATTTCAGTAAGATCCATTCATTTCAAAGTTCACTCTCCAAGATGCCAATTTTATATAACTAAATAGTGTCATACCAATTACAAGACCTACAGGTGGATGAACTCTAACCCATGCATAGACATTAAGTTGGAGCATACCAAAAACAGCATGATTAATATACCAATCAGTACATACCAGAAACCAACTGTCCTTTCAAAATTGCTCAACCTATACATGTAACGTGGCGACAAATTTGCATTTCTTCTTCCCAAAAATGACATGATTAATATAGTAACAAGTGGCAAACCATAGCAACTAAATTTCCTTTCTCAATTTCTCAAACTAGACATGTACAGAAGGTTCACATAGCACTGATTTGCATCGATGTGCAACAACATGTGGCAAGCAATTGCATTTCTCCACCCCAATTCTTATCGCCGGGGCTACAAACCCAAAACTTGCATGATTAAAAATATACTAATTAGCATCAGACCATAGCAACTAAATCAAATGCTCAAAAGTATACATGCACAGAATGTTCAAATATACGTGATTTGCATCTATGAGCAACCAAAAGGTTACAGGCAATAGCATTGATTCTCCCAAAGAAAGAAAAAATCCCGCAGCTAAGTGCAGCACATGGACGGATTAGTCTCACCTGCATCGTCCTACCGCTGCACCCCGCGCACGGCAGCGCATCCCGCCTCACAGGCACTCCCCCGGCTGCCTGCAAAAGAAACAAGTGTTTTCTTTTTTTAGAATGGGCAGAAGAGGATTGGGGGCTAGCTAGGCGATTGGTTGGGGCACGACTCATACAACCAGCAGCAACTGCGGTGGTCGACGCCGCTGGACGGCTCCACCCGCAGCCGCAGGGCCACAGCCTCCAGACGCGCGACGACCCGGCGATGAAGGGGGACGGGCACGCGGAAGACCAGGGGGAGAGATTCCTTGCGTGGCCTGGCCCGCGGCGTCCTCGATGCTGGCTGGCCGGCCGGCGACCACTTAGAGTTGAGTGGCGGCGCGGTTTCAGGCTCGATTGGAGGCGCGTCGGCGAGGGATTCGGCAGGGGGCGGACAATGAGGAGGTCGGGGTGACCGGCAGCCGGCGAGTCTAGAACGGCCGAGCTGGGGCGAGGTTGCGGAGACAGAGGGCTGAGGAGGGGAGGGACCGGTGGGATTGGAATGCGGTGGCCGGCGAGATGGAACGGTGCCGGAGGTGGAGAATGAGCTGTGACTGCGCTTGAGCTTTGAGCTTTTTGTTCTCGTCAAGGAAAAGGACGAAGGCCGAAGCGACGCATCTCCTTGATTACCGAGACGATTCATGGCGAATTAATCACCTACTAATTGAGCCGATCGATTTTTTTTAATTTGGTGTGCATCTTTCCCGCGTATGAGTGAGCACAATCTTTTCCCACAAAGTTAGTCATGCATGATTTTATTATCTCTTCGTACTACGACTTCACAACAATGAGCTACTCCACTATCGATGGTTGCTAGGTATAGATTGCTCTTTCTACAACAGGAAGCAAAAACAGATCGGATGTGAGAGCGACCATCAGCTATGTGCATGTATATGGTGTGAGGCCATCTCCCCCTGGTTGATCCATCTCATGCCCGCGGATAAGTCGCTCCGGACAAAATCGCCGCCCAGCACACGGATCCATCTCTAAAATGGATGGTCGTGGCGTCCGAGATGATCCAAAGTCGGCCTAAATCCGGGCTAGGTTTGCATGGCCGCGGACGCCGATCGCAGGCCAGTCGCATCCTCTCATGTCCTCCCCTGGCCCGCGTGTCATAGAGATAACTTTATTTTTCATTAAAATAAGACATACATTTTCCTTTTCTTAATACTGCCTACTACTAGCTAGGACGATATTGCTCTCCCGTCGAGGCATGCTATGGCGCAGGGCCGCCCAGGGAAGATGAGCCACGTGTCGGCTTTTTTGATCGCTGCGTTGGGCGCACCGTCCGATCTAAACGGACACGCGGACGTGGAGCGCTGTTCACGTGTCTGCGCAGCCATTCAAATGACTCAAAATGGACGACCCAATGCGTACATTTGAGTCACTGCGTTGGAGATGCCCTGAATATTCGGCAACTAGTTGCGTTGTTGGATGTCGCACTTTCGATATTTCAAAAAATGTGAAATAAAATCGTGGGCATGGGTAGTATGTTATATCTTATGCACATATAAATTTCGTTCTAAAATATGACGATGTGTGACGTTTGGAAAAAAGGAAAAGACCAAAGTGAATAGTATTCCGTAAATATTCACATAGCATTTGTCTTTTTTTGTGTGTGCAGGCCACACATTTTTAATTTTCTTGACAAAACTTCGCAAATGCATAATATACAATATAATATATGCCCCAGATTTTTGGGGGTGCAACTAGTTGCAAATAAGAGTTTGAATAGTTTCCCCGGCGAGGTTGCGTATGCATTGATTTAATTTCACACGCACCGTGGTCGCATTTCACACGCGTACCTACCTATCTATATTCACCTAAAACCTAAAAATAAATCGGTGAAAGCTATAATTCTATATATTTTTTCAAACACTAAATATTAATAGAGTATAATAATTAAAAAGAGTAAATGATTTAAATTAACAAAGTATCATGCCAAAGGATCTAACCGATACAAAATATAGAATTTAGGTATAATTTGGCCCACTGAATTTAGAAGGATTGAAAATAAACAAAGAGGGAGAGTGGCACTAAAGTGATCTGAAAGTGTGGTGGGTATGAGGGGGTGGCGCCGGCGATGGCATGGTGAAAGGGCAGTGGTATTGCTTGGCGAGAGGGCAGAGAATTCCGACCTCACGGCGATCTCGCCGTTCATGTCGCCGTCGTCGATGACAATAATTTCATCGTCGGGGAGAAAGTATTTGTTTGCTTTCCCACCCTCTCTTTGTGCCTATCTTTTCCAACCCTTTTTCTCCCAATCCTTTTCATCTTTTTTCTCCCACCATTCTTTCTTGCTCTTATTCTATGAAACTTCTACTCTCCCATTCTTTTGCATTGTTATTCTCACGCCACTAGGAGCTATACTAACAATTTCAAGCCACCAGCCCTCCTCATGTACCTGGACTTGGCTTTTTCGTGTTCATAGGACCTACACTAACACAAACACATAGAAGGGCAACATGAAATCCCCAATTCAAAAAGGAAAGTTAGGTGGTAGAAGCTACAGGGCCCCAACAAAAAAATCGCCTGGAACCCGAAGATGAAGGGTCAGAAACCACCCCCATCTTTTGGGTGCTAATATTTGTTCATAAGTGTTGTGTGAAGAGCAAAACAAATATACAACTCCCAAAGAACCTCATTCGCAAACATGACTACCCCTGGGGAAGATATATGACTTATAGTACAAAACTCCCACTTCAAGGCCACCAACACAACTCTTGTAAACAATTGTCTTCTTTTGGTGGTTTTTATATTCCTAATACCTACACTGACACAAACAAATTGAAAGGCCACATATCATGATTTTTGAGTCGGCGACTAATTGCCGACTAATCAACGACTAATCGCCAAGTCATTCTGCCATGGACGAGCCGCACTAGCGACTTGACTCAGCGAGCGAGTCGCGCGACTTCCTGGCTCGCCGGCGACTATACAGCGACTATACGACAGCAGGGAATAGTTACCGGTCGTCCCTGTTTATCAGCCAGATAATTTTTGTGGGGGCTCTCTCCCTGTATCGGTATTTCAGAGAGAAGGGGATGGGATGGGAAATAAAGGGCAGAGCTCAGGAGGAGAGGCTCGAGAGCCGCCGCCGATCGCCGCTGCTCCTCGCCGGCGTCGTAGAGGAAGAAGAGGGGAGAGGGGAGAGGCTCGAGCGAGCTTGCATGCCTGAGTGCGGCTGGCGGCGCTTGGAGGATTCAGGTAACTGCTAGGTTAAGCGAGAGGTGAGGCTGGGAGTTGTTAGCTGGGCCGTGCTGGGCCTGGTGGCTGGGATAGATGACCGGGCCAATTTTGCTCATGTGGCCTTAATGGGCTTTGCAAATGAGAGTATTTTTGGTCGTTTACTGCAGGTGACTTGGGGCGAATATACAAGCCCTAGTCGCTGAGTCAAGTCAGCAAGTCATGAGTCTCAGCTTTGGCGACTTGACTTGACTCGGCGACTCAAAAATCATGCCACATATAATCACTACTTTGGAAGGAAAGCTAGGAGGTAAACGTCGCGGGGCCATGAATAGGGTTTCACCAGAAACCGATAGAGGAAGGTTGGCAAACCACCCCACTCTTGCATGGGGCCCTGATATGGGTTTATAATTGTATATTAAGAGCAAAAATGAGTACAAAACTCTTAATTGTGAGGTTTGATAGACTACTACAAAGGAATGTTTAACATGTATAGGGAAAAGTACCACTTCGAGGCCATCTCTGCCCCAACTCTTGTAAGTACTTGGTTCTTTTTTGGTTTTTCATGTTCATGAGGCCTACACTAACACAAATAAAGATAATAGTTACATCTAAGCACCACTTTGGAAGGATAGTTAGGGTAGACGTTGTGGGTCCCACGGAATAGGGTTTCACCTAAAACAAGGAGAGGAAGGGTCGGAAACCACCCTCTCTTGCATGGTATCCTAATATGTGTGTGTATATATATGCGATGTGAAGATAAAAACCAATATACAACTCCGAAGTGGCACCTCTTTCGCAAATATGATTACCTCAGAGAAATATTTCAAACTTATAGTGCGAAACTACCACTCGCACCAGCCCAACTATTCTAAATACTTGGCATCTTTTGAGTTTTTCGTGTTCTTAGGACATACAAAACACATACAAAGAGAATAGTCACACTGAATCACCTCTCTCTAGGGAAAGCTAGGGGTAGATGTTGCGGAGCTAAGGGAATAGGCTCTCGCTTTAAATCGGGAGAAGAAGGGTCAAAAACCATCCCATCTTGCATGCAGTACTAATACGGCTACATAATTATGGGGTGAAGAATAAAAACTAATATACAACTCCTCATTCGCAAACACGACTGCTACATTAGATGAAGATTTCAGACTCATATGCACTTGATCTCTTTTCGCTCTTGTAAGAACTTGGTCTCTTTTGGGAGTTTTCATGTTCCTAGCACCTGCACTAACACAAATAACATGTAATCACCACTTAGGAAGGAAACACAGAATAGTTTTTTCCATGTGAAACTGATAGAGTAAGGATCGAAAACCACCCCCTTTTGAATGTGAGTCGGAATATGGGTTTATAAGTGTGGTTTGAAGAGGGAAACTCCATATACTTAGAGTTCTAGTATATACTTTAGATCTAGGGTGTATGCATAGTGTTTAGGTCTAGAGTTTAGATTTAGGTTTAGGTATAGGTATAGATTTAAGATCTAATGGTATGTGAATGGTTCAAGTCTAGGTTAGGTATAAGGTTCAATCTATGAATAAAAAGAGCTTTGCTGAGTGTTTGAGATTCTACACCTGACAAAGGGCTTAATGTGGGCCAAAAAGCCCACTTGTGCCTAGTCTTCCCCAATGCCTTAGATCGATCCCCTTATACTCCCGCGATAATATGGTGTCGCTAGGTAGTGTCGTTTATCAGCTGACTTCCGATCGTGGGAGAAACGCTCTCGGTGTCTAACCAACCCCCCCTATGTTCTTCGG
>NC_061512.1:210031961-210051396 GCF_022539505.1 Lolium rigidum | reverse complement strand
TGGTCTCCCCGTCTTCGACATCTCCAGGTTATCAGCGGAGCATGTTTCGAGAGCATAGTATTTCGAATCAAGGAATCATCTCATTATTGTGAGACTTGAACATTTTTTCTGGATCTTATCGATCCGTTTCTACTTGTTGGACGTCGTAGCCAGGTACGACGAGTCGGACCCCTTATGGCCCTTCCTTCCGATTGGTCTCCTTGCTTGTGCCCTAGGACATAGAATCGCTTCCCGAAGGTGCATTCCATATAGAGTTTGGTGTGCCGTCATGTCCATCAGGGTTGTCGGTGCCATGCATGTTTAGTCGGATGATGCGGCAGTTGTAAGCGCTAGAGAGTTTCTCCATATACAGTGCAAGTGTATAATTGATATTGCATGCTCTTTGTAAAATATACTAGAAAATATGCTGGGCGTCATGATGTAAGCTACATGCAAGCCGTATTATTGTGAATTAGACATGGATGTGTGTGTAATTAATCCCGTGAATGGTTGGGCGGCGGCACAATTTCCGTGATCAGCCTATAATTAATCCCGTGAGATCTAATGAGTGGTGAGATCCAAGCGGCAGAATGGTTGGGCGGCGGCACAATTTCCGTGATCAGCAATTATGGCATCTAATTAACCACGGAAGTGTTTGGGGTTAGCAGCCTCTAATTAATCCGGTAAGGTGAGTAGTACGTACTACTGTATACTAGTACTAAGCTGAGTAAAAAAGGAGGAAAATCCCGTGAGTCACACACCACTGCTGCCCGAGACCGCCGCCGGCAGGGACGCCGCCTCCGTTTCCCGTCCTCCTGGCGAGCGGGGAGCACCCCACAGACGAGGGGCTCGTGGGAGCATCCATGCTCGCTCCCTCCGCAGTGGCCGGCTGAGCCACGACGAGCTAGCCCGGCAAGGGAGGGACGGAGCTGCATCCGTCGTCCCCGCTTCCGGTGGGGATGGGCAACAAAGGCGATGTGGTTTCTGACCATGCGCCGCTCCCGACCTCGCCGCACTGCGCCACCAGTCAAGCCACGCCGGGCCGCCGCCTCCGTGGCATGCGTCTTCGCGGGGGGCGCCGATCGCAGGCAGGGCATGGATGCAGCCATGCGGCCAGGGAACATCCGCTCGCCAAATGTGAAGCCCGACTCTCCCGCTCGTCCACGACATGCAGGAGATCGAGCTGATTGGCACCAAGGTCCATCGCGGTGACCACGACACTTCAAAGGTTGATTTTTCCCCCTTGGATGCAGACTCTGTTTGGTTTCGCTTTGGCCGTCAGTATTAGGCCTCCATTAGCAGCAGCGACATAATTAGAAAGGCGATTCCGTAGTGTAGTTCGTGTGATTACGAGGAGGATGAGCATGGGAGAGGCGCAACCCCATGTCTTCTTCTTCCTCTGTATTTCGATGTTCTGCTACGTGTTGTAGGTTCAGATTGCAATAATGTGATGCAGACTGTAATATTAATAATTATCTCTAGAAATCGCGCTGCCAAGTTAAGTGAGTTACCATGTTGGTGATTTCTCTTCTACATAGTATCTCTTTTGCTTGGCTTAAATCTTTGTCACAATCCTGCATCTATTTTAGGGTTTTTTGTTTTGTTTTATGTGAGGTAGTATGATATGCGTGATTGATAATGTAGTGTTGTGAAGTAGATGTCTCCCAGTTTCTGGGTGCTTGATAACGTGTTTTTGATTTTCCTACTGCTATTTTCTTTGTTGCTACCAGTTGTTGTGTTCCTGAAGAAGAAAATGCATTTGGGCCTCATGTGAAGGTTGATTTGAATAGGGTACACAAGTTTGTGCGAGATGTATCATGTATGCCTGATGACTGATCCCAGGTCTCAATTCTGTAGATGATCTTGGACTAACATCCGTCTATTTGCTCTATTATTTTAGGGGATAACTTCTATGAGTTGTAGCTAAATATCCTATGCGTCTTTTTAATTTCGTAATATTGTTAGTAAGCACCCAGTGTTGATTTCGTAACAGCAATGACATCTTCTTTTCCTAATGAAGTAACCAATATTAGTTTCTTTCTGTGGATTCCATCTTCTCTATTTCTCTATTTCTATTGTTTGTAAGCATTAGAACTCATCTTATCTCTTAACTGTTTGGGACACTTTATCCAATTATATGTACTGCTATTTTTTTGTAAATATTGCAGAAGAGGCAACTGCTTTGGATTTTAAGCATTGCATACCGCCCGTACGAACTGCTATGATGATCCCCACAATATTGGTACCCTTTATGGGTGCCAATACTGCCATACTTTCCTTCTTATTTTTTAGTGGTTGTCTCTATTTTCCAGAAGCTAATGATTATGTCAACTTGCATTTTTTTGAAACGGCTAATTGCTGCTAATATTCCAGTTAGTTAGTTGACATTTCTTTGGCGAATTAAGATAGTTTTCTTCGTTCATCAACTACTGATGTTTCGTGGCATTCTGCTTGTCTTGACGAAATCGGCAATTGGCAACTGACAAGTACTTTTTTTCTGTCTTGCATGAACATTGTTGAAGGTATCTTGACACGGAAAATGTACTACGCGATTGCCCCAGTTTATCTTTAAATGTGGTGTTTCTTCAACAACAACAAAAAGGTCGAAATGGCAAAACTGAAACTAAAAACATATTTGATTATCTTTTGCCATTTTTTAATCAGCACCCACTATCAGAATATGATATAACCGCAATCCTTTAAAGTCTGCATTCTATGTGGGACATCCGGTCACATAAATTGATTAAAACACTGGTTCTACAGTTTGATTTGGTCCAGGTAGAGGAATGGACAGGTTAATTTAAGGGATGCCATTGTGATTCTAAGGTGTTATTTTTGTTGTCAGTACAGTGTATTACATTCTTGATCGGCGTGCGAACCTGTATCTGATATGGGGACGGGCAACACAGGCAACGGTGAAGCTCCGCGACAGCCATGGCTGGCAAGAGGAGCACATCCGTCTAGGACGAGCAGGTGTTCGCCTTCGTGAGGTGCTACTGTTGGTCTCCATGGGGAGCCGCCACCGGCGACCTCCCTGACCACCTCCGCGAGATGCCACTGCCGGCCACCATTCTGTTGGCAGCGAGCTTGGCATTCCTGACGGTGCGCCACCTCCATGGCTTATAAGCATGCATTTCATTTAAAAGAAATTCTCCATGCAACCGTTCTTTTGGTCGACTGTTTTTTTTTGTTTCTGGCCAACTGTGAACTGACATAAAATAATTTTGCAGAGATATTGTATGTTGCATATTGCTCATCCGCTATGCTCACGCTCCTTGCCGTGGCTGGCCGAGTAGGCCAAGATCAGGGACGTGCCGAGCTGCAACCATTTTCCTGGTGGCTGGTTGGGATGAGCAACGCTGGCGACGACCGTGTTAGGCGGGAGGAGCGGGGCTGTGAGAAGTTCGCTGTGGCGCAAGACCGGCGGCAGGGAGGCATGGAGGAGAGATGGTAGTTGCCTTCGCGAGGTGCTGTGGCCTGCCTCCATGGGGAGTCGCCGCCGTTGATCTCCTGTTTCCAGCCACCATTCCGTGTCGTAGCAGGATGCCACCCCAACAAGCTTTTCCCGGTGAGCTCTCTCTCCTCCATGTAGCCTTGCTAAAATTTATTTCTCTCCTGTTGAATTGAGCACGTCGGTAGTAAATAAAAGCTTGCGTGTACAAAACCCCACAAGGTTCATTTCAGGTGTGATCGGTAGATCGATCTCATCAGCAGTGTATTTGTGTGTGTTTCTTGGTGTGTCTTGGTTAGAGGAGTGAATAATGTTTTCTGTGGCATTGTTATTGTGAATAAATCCATGTGCAGCAGGGACTTGCCTTGGGTAATTTTTCAGAGAGATATGGTTTCGTGATACTTAAGTGCTACTTATTGTTTGCATGACATTGGTAATTTTGCCATCTGAGAGTAAAGGTGAATTTTCTTTGTTGGTGCCATTGACCATTGGCCTGAGAGGTAAGTTGATACTTTGCTATGTTTGTGAAAATAAAGGTGTTCATTAGGCTCTGTCAAATGTTTAATAGGTTGCATCTGCAACAAAAGTTCAAGTTTTTTGTGTATTAAATTTCGTCGTTGGTACTTCATTGGTGTTGCAAAATGTATGTAGTGTAGCTCTTTGGTCGCAGCTGCTTATGGATGTTTCATGTATGGGTCTATGTCGGAATTTATAGTTGGTTATGGGTTTCTTGCTACCCTTTTGCGCTTGCTGAAACTTCAGAAAAAATGGATTATTAGTGTTCTAATTATTGGTATTCATTGTTGGGTAGAATTTTGTATTGGTCTACAGCATGGCAAGTGTGATTTACCACTGCTGATATAAATGTAGCAGTTTTAGTGTTAAATAATCCCATATGGTTGATTCACATGTTATATATTCTGTACAAAGATTGAAACTTTATTCGTAAATTCAAAATTGGAACTTATACATAATCTAAATTCCTGTTTGTTTACTTAGCTCCAGTTTTCCGAAGAATTTGGATGCTTGCTCTGTTTCGGACAACCATTTCTTTGTTTCTGGCGTAGTCTGATTGATTGTTATTGATTCCATATGGTTTATTCACATGTTAGACATCCTATTAGAAGATCCCATTTCTGATTTCTTGAGAAGAAGCTATGAGTGCTTTACTAATAAGTAATAACCATAATCTGGATGTAATGAAATCTGTGATGAACTTTCTAGTTGAGATTATCAAATTAGAGCATATGTTACTATATTCTCAGAAAGTGCTCAATTCGGATGCTTAACGAAAATATATGCTAAGTTTTTTTTGCGTCTGGTTGCAGCTGTTGCAGGGGCGAGCTGATGTGGGAGATAGAGGTTGAGCAGGAGGAGTTGCACAGCACGGTTAGCTGTGGCGACCCCATGCAGCATTGATATCTTTGCTGGCGATGACAACAAGCGATGTCGCCACGCTGTGCACACTCCTGCTTGGGCCTTCCCGCCACCTGAACCGAGAGGGCACCCCTGCCCTGTTCTAGCTGCAGGATGATGCGAGACTGATTCTGCTGCTGCATGCTTGTTCCTTTGTCGACGTGCATCTGCCATTTTCAGGTACAAGTCAGTGTTTTCTTTTTGTGGTATTCAAATTATGTGCTTGATAAAAATAATTAGGTCGAATGTATGTGGGCTGCTATAGGGCTGGGTTCAGAGGAATTTAGCCGGTCATGGTTGTATTTTTTAGGAGAGGCCAGTTTACTATTTGGAAGCATGTTCTTTGAATTGTTGCACTGTTCATGCATCAATCTTTTTACTTGGGATAGTAGCTTGTGTGCCACTATATTTGTGCATTGTGAATTGTTGCAGCTCCTCAAATGAAACGCCAAGTATGTTGTCCTAATTTATTTACTCTTATCTTTTATAAGCATTCTCGGAAATGTTTTTCCTAGTGCTGATATTCTTGTTAGTTATAATGAAACTTTACTTTCTTTGGTATTTCGATATCCACAAGTTAGTTCTTTCTTTAGCAAAGAAGGTTAGTGTCTTATTATTTTTAATCTAAGAACATTTTTTTTATCTTGCTATTGTGTGAGAAAAGAAGCTTTGAATGATAATCAATCTGTTAAAAGCATACTAACTTCCTAATTCTTACCAAAATATTGCTTACACTCTTGATTTGTGCAAGAATTGCATATCTAAGTAATTTTGGAAATAGAACTCTTGATATGATAGGATGTATTCAGGATGTAATGAGAATCAGTATGTGTGTATAATTTAAGGTAACCATTGATCTTCATGTGGAAAATCTCTGTGATTGTTCTATTGGTATGTCGCTGGTTGTACATTTGATCCAGATGTGCAACTTGTCCCATTAAACAAGCTCCATTCTATTGGATACTAGTGCTCCGTTTAGCCATTAATAATTTAGCAGGTTTGATTTTGCTTCCTTGTATGGTTTGATACAAATTGGAACAATACATACACTCTAGCTAAGTGTGAGTAGTTCTCAAGCTGGCATTATTTGTCTTGTGTGTTTTTCCTTTGCGACTGGACTAATAATTATCTAATATCGTATGGTATTGAAGCAGTACTACACCCTTTGTTGTGCAGCTTTCATGTCATTTACTACTCTTTCATTCATGCCCAGATTCCTTGGTTAAATGTGATTCACCTCCTTATCTAAGAACAATTCATTGGTTAATTTTTTATTCTCATGAGTTGTACTGCACTACTTGCAAGTATATAGCTGATGCTGAAATATACCTTTTGTTGGTCAATTCAGTAGCTGATCCCGAGTTCTCTCGCTGTGGCGATGTAGATGCTACCATTCAGGACCTTGCCTACTAGGCATCGAAAGGTACCTCCTTGGCTGTGCTTGAGTCGATTGGTGCATTTGTTTTCAGATAGTGGAAATACTTTGTTCTTGATGAATGTCAAGCTTAAACCTGACTTGTATTGAATGTGGTTTGAACCGGAGTGTTTTGGAGCCGTCCTGGACCATTAGAATTCCTTCGCTTAATAAGAATTTTAGAATTGGACCATCCTGACCACTTCCTTTTTCTATGTGTTTTTGTATCTCAGGGGATAAGTGGAGTTGGAGGTGGCTAGATAAGTGGAGTTGGAGGTGGCTAGAAGTTGGAGCCGGCGCCAAAGTCCAGGCGAGTTGCCTTCCTTGTGTTGGAAGACGTACTGAAGGCCGGGTGTCTCACGTCGCGCTCGATCAGGCCCTCGCGGACGGTGCTGGCCTCAACCTCCGCCGCCCGTGCATCCCAGCCGATAGAGAGTGGGCTCTGGTCTGGTCTGGTCGCCCTTGCCGGTGGTGCTCGCCTCACCTCCGCCGCCCATGCATCTCCTCTGGTATGGTCTGGTCGCCGGCGCCAAAGTCCAAAGTCACAAGTCACGCGATAGCCGACACGCGGCATGGTGTCCATGGCCTTGTACTTATAGGCAGCGGAGGGGCAGGTTAGAGCTAGGATTGAAATTTCGAGGAAGGCAGGGCGCGCGGGAAGGAGACGATGAGGTTCGGAGTAGTAGTTAGTATAGTATTTACGGTTCTCTCTCCGATGTGATGTGCTGATGACGAGGTGAGGTTGGAGATAATCGAGGCTTCGCTGGTTCCTTCCTATTCCTGCTTGGACCGTGTCAGCTTTCATATGCGACCGACCCTGGGCGCGCACACGCACAGAGAAGAAGTTTCCTTGTTTCTTTCTTTTGATTGAACGCGAGCAAGCAAGCAAGCGTGGGCTGCAGTCCGGAGGAAGAAAAAAAAAGGATCTAGAGAGAAAAAAGGAAGAAGAAGAAGAAGGATGGATGGGTCGGTTCATGCATGTGCAGGCCGGCCAGCTGGCTCCACCCAAGTTGACCGCAGTCCGTTGAGCTATGATATGTTGGTCGTTTTTGGTGAGAAGAATCGAGTGAGAATGAAGTGAATGGATGATTTATTGAAAGGGATTGCTGGGTATTTATAGGTCCCCAAGAGTCGTTTACATGTCGGTTACAAAGCCTCACGGCTGTTCCGAATAGACGTGGTGTCGTTTCGGTATGGGCAGCGTTTGGACAACGCTAGATAATAACTGACAAGTTAGCCTATATCTAACGCTAACTGCTAACTGCTATTTTATCTCTAACACTCCCCCTTGGACAACGCTGTCCAATTTCCATTGTGACGCCATCGTCTTGAATCTTCACATAGCCGTGAGTGTTGAAAAACCCTTGGTTGATCTTGATGCTCTCCGATCTTGTGAATCTTGAGAAGCTTTGATATCCTTCTAAATCCTGTGGAAAAATATAAGAAGGAAATATAGAAATTTTGCTATACCGTAGGTATAGTATTTGTCTCATTAAAACCTATATGAGAAATCCGTTGGAGAACTCATAAGGAAGAGAGTACAATATTTCTTATTTATAAATCAGATGATAATTAATAAGTTCAGTTCTAGGAGTTTCTCCCCCTGAACTTTGCATTCATTTTGCAATATTGTTCTATATATAAATCATATGCATTTGAATAATACAAATGGTATTTTCTTGATAGATAATAGTAGATGATTCTGTTGAATCTTAACTACATAATATCCGTCTTGATATGATTGCGAACACTTTTCAAGTGTTGTATAGACTTCGATTATAAAATCATCGGCATATACATAGGTCATGTAGAATCCAGGGAGGGATTTTCTTAATAACTGCATGTATGCAATCTTTATCCGAGTATCCTTTTAATAGGGAACTCTCATAGTCGATTGTACCACACAATTTTCGACTTTATTTAGTCATGGAGTGACTTTTGATGTTTTACACAATATATTTTGTGATTTGTTTTTGGACATCCATATAGATATCCGAGATGAGTGATCCATATGAGTATGAAATCACCGCGTCTATGAACTGCATGGATAGTTTATTTGTACTGCCAATAATATTGATATCGAAACGTAATTCCACTTATACCAAGAGGGTATGTTACATCATAATCGATGTCGGGTCTCTGCGTGAACCCTTGTGCTACAAGCATCGCTTTTTCACCACTTCATTATGAACAAAAATTCATTAAGTTTTCCAAAAGGGAAGATGCTTATGAGAAGAATGTATTACTGTGGTAAATACATCTCTTTTGTTTAGCGAATGCTATTCCTAATTGCCTCCTTCTAGTTGAACCAATATATGAGTGCATGAGGCACTCTACCATGGATTTTGGTTCAGGGCCCTAAAGGTTTTAGCAATTTAAGGATAAATATTTGTCGACAAATGTAGTCTTTATGTTATATGATTCTGTTGAATCAACGAAAATTATGGAAATAATATTTACATCTTTATAACTCCTCGTGATTTCCTATAACAATGGAGTCAAGGTGTTTCGATTTCCCAACACTTCAAATAGTGTGCACATATGTTGGGTTTGGATGATGAGCATCCGTTATGTTTTATTCAACTTGAGGTTGAACTACATTTACTAGTTGAGGATATAATTTCCTCTATTTCCGCGGATACATAGGAGAACTCATTTCTCATGTGACCATGTTTCTCCCCCTAATGCTCTCATTTGGGGAGAATAGTGGTGGTACGAGATACTTCCACTTTTATGGTACATTGCATGCATGCATAATGTAATTTCATGACGTTTTTGTCATAGGTAAATGTATGTGGCAGATTTGCAATGTGTTGCAAATATATTGAACTTTATGTTCAGTTAATAAGTACGTGAATATGAGGACTGAATGTCTGATGGCATTTCTAATTTATCGGCATTCTTTGTGGTACGAATCTCCCCCTAATGCCGAAAATGTCCTTATATTAAGTGTAATCAGCGTATGGGTTATAAGCTATTCTCCTGATAGGAGCTTGAGATATTCATGATTGACGGACAATAAATAAATAGTAATATCTCACATAGATCCTATACGCTGGAGTGGTGATATTGGTAAGAACCAAAATATCGCAGATAGGAAATACTTGTTATTTCCACGTACTTACTGCAAGGGGAAGCAGTATGATATGCAGTTGGAATGATCTAGAATAGATCTGCGCGTGTAAGACCGCAGGTCTCCAACAAGATGTTGGTTTATTAAGATTATGTATAAAGTGGTCATTGTAATTTTAAGGTGAGAGAGCCTTAAAATTATTTTTCTCATGGCACATGTGGTGCACATAAATTCTGATGACTTGAGATTTGCAACTTTTAAGTTGTGACCAACAGAATTGTTAATAATTTTCTTATCATACCTGTTCCAGGATGATCAAGGCAATCTTGCCAAGTCTTGAATTTATCAAGATTTTGAAAATTATCTTGTAACATAAGGTACGGGTTTTATGTATGTATAACATAATCCGAATGAAGGTATAATCAGGACACAAGAGTGCATTCTGATCTACAATAATAGTACCTATAGGGAGTATGAATATGGTTCTTTAGGAACCAATAATTGTTGTGTTATGCCTATTTACGGTCATAACATCGTCCTTACTCTTAGTAAGAGTTTGGAAATGTTTCGTTTCCCTTAAAAAATGATAGAAGTGGTGGTACCACTCACTTAAATAGGATTTTTTTTTTCATCGGATTGTTTCCCGTAAATAGAATTGAATGTATAGAATATATTTTTACTCATATATTCACCAACATAGTATTTATGTTACAAATATCAAATATAAATACATTGCAGTATTATGTCTGATTCACATAATACAATATACATGGTCTGATAGACTTTTATTCTACATAGTCTGATAGACTTTATTCTACGTATTGTTATACAATATAACAGTTTGTAGTAATTTAATGGCTAAATGACATCAAGTGTTTATGGAGTTTAATTGAGGTCTCCAAAAACATCTTGGGTGTAGTCCACAAGCATGTCTTCATCGAGGATGATATCGTCTTTTGGCTCGAATTCTTCAATAGAACTTTGAGATGGACCAACTTGAGAGTTGTCTTGTATGTCGTTGAAGTGAGCTTCAGCTTTGTTTCCATGAACTTGTTTGACTTCTTTGCCATACTTCATGTATAGTTCCACGAGGTGGTCGGGCATACTTGCATTCATTAGTACGATGATTCGTACATCCACACATTTGACAAGTTTGAGAGTTGTCATTTTGGTTATTTTTATTAAATTGACCATTCCCCTTAGATGGACCGTTGGTCTTTTGACCATTGTTCGGTTTCCACTTTCCCTTGAATTTTCGGAAGTTCCGTTTACGGTTCCAAATTTACTAGTAAAATGAGCATTAGCATGTGCTTCAGGGATTGGCATGGCGCCCGTTGGGCGAGCATTGTGATTTTCCATGAGAAGTTCATCATGCTTCTCAGCTAAGTAATGTGTATATAAGCTCAGAATACTTTTTGTATTTTTGTTGACGATATTGCTGTTGCAATATCCTCATCGAGGGGTGGAAAGTGCATAAGGTTTTCTCTATTAAGTCCTCGTCTGAAGCTTGCTTATTGCAAAATCTCAGTTTGGAATTAATCTTATGCACTGCAGAATTATATGCAACCACAGACTTAAAGTCCTGGAACCTTATGAGAGACCATTCTCTCTGCGCTTCCGGCAACATTACTGCTCTTTGCTGGTCATATCTCTCCTTGAGGGAGTTCCATAAGGCTAGTGGGTCCTCCTCTATTAGATATTCAGTTTTTAGACTGGGATGGAGGTGGTGCCTTATGAAATGTAATGCCACATACTTTACCACTTGTGGTATTTCTGGGGCATTTTCGGGGGGTGTGAGAATGCAAGGGCCAAGGTTACGTCCAGTCAAATTTATCTTTATATCCATGGCCCATGATAGTTAGTTACTTCCATCAACTTGTAGTTCTTGGAATTCTTTATTGTTGATGCCAGCCATTTTTCCTGCATGTATGATCATGCATTTTATTAATTTTACTTGATAATAAAATTATTTTGGTAAACAACAATTTTGTTCTAGAGGAACAATTTTAAGCTGATGCTTTAAAACCAAAATGTGTAGATCTTCGAATTTCAAGTTAACACATTGTAGATAATCTCCATTTTATGGAGTACATCTCTCAGTACTAGGAAGCACAATCTGACATATGTCAGTAGACGCCCATCTAGTACCCTGTGTTATACTTTGACTTCAATATATTTGGAAGAGCACTTTGGAGATAATCATTCATCGTAATGACAAATGAATATACCTCACAGTAATGGATAATCTGTATTTGTACAGTAGATGCCATCACCTTGTGATTCGCAAATATGATTCGAGATAGTCACATTCTTTTTATCTCATATTTTAGTAATGAGAGCTTTGCACGAAATTATATTTCAAATGAAAAATAAGATAAAATAAAATAGTTGTACCGAATAGACATGTTATAATATGCTAGAGGCAAATATATAAATAACATGTCGTATTATATTTACAACATAATACATGCTTAAGCTGACTAAAGGACAAACTGAGGGTCCTAAATATAAATTTACGGTATATTTATACTGCTAAAACGGCTGATCTGCAGTTTCCTAGCATATAGGGACTAGTCTGCTAAATCGCCTAATAAATATTAAATCAGCATTTATGTTGTTCCATGTGACACGAGCGTGGCCTGTAGGCCTTGGCCCATGCGTGTGTCAGGCACCGCTTGCACGAGCAGGTCAAAAGGGGAACAGGGAGGTGCGACTGGAGTACGACCCCAAATCGAAATCCTCTTCACCCGATCCACCCATGGCCATGTCGTGCTGCACGCCGGCGCCATGGACGGTGACTTCAGCACCGATTCGTCCCCTCGGAAGGGTCCTAGAGGCAGAGCCCTCCCAGTCGGTTGGTGATGCCGAGGAGCGCGGGGAACCATGTCCCGGCGTGGATTTCGGCGGGGCGAGCCGCCATGGCCGACGTGAAGGTGCGGAGGAGGACGCGGGCCTCTGGCGAGGGCGTCGGGATGTCGATCAGCGCGGCGTTCTCGTTCTCCTCTGCCTGGGCGCGGAGTACCGGGGCGGCCGGTGCGGGAGCCGCGATCTCGACCTCCTGCATCTCTGCCCCCGGCTGGATCGCGTTGGGCGGCGAGGAGAACTCCGGCACGGTGTCGTAGGCGAAGTCGTGCTCTGGGTCGTCGATGAGTCGCTCGCATTTGAGTAGTTCATCGGCGTCCACAGAGGCGTTGGAGGCAGAGGCCTCGTCCTCGTTTAGAGCATCGACCAGTTCTTCCGCGGCGACCTCCGGCACGGCTACAACGGCTGGTTCGGCAGAGGCCACCTGGTGGCGGCGCTGCACCCAGCGGTTGCCACTATGGTGGCGCCAGGGCCTCGAACGGTTGCCGTTGCGGTGGTGGCGGAGGCCACCGCCAGGGCCGTAGCGGCGGCGACCGTGGATATATGGTGCCCTGCGGTGGTGGAGGCCACCGTTTCTGTCCGGGCGACGCTGCTGGCGACGGCGGCCGTGGACACCATATGGTGCCCTGCGGTGGCGGAGGCCACCGTTCCTGTCCGGGCGACGCTGATAGCGACGGCCGGAATTCCAGCGGCGACGGGCGGCAACAGGACCGAAGGTCCGGCGAGCGGGGCGATACTGTCTTGTGACGAACCTTGCAAAGGCAAAGGCTAGTTCCGGCAAAGTTGCCATTCTTTCTCACCTTTCTTCTTCTGGCCTGTGCTCTCTACTCAGAGCGAAGCGTGCTGATAACATGAGAAGAATCGAGTGAGAATGAAGTGAATGGATGATTTATTGAAAGGGACTGCTGGGTATTTATAGGTCCCCAAGAGTCGTTTACATGTCGGTTACAAAGCCTCACGGCTGTTCCGAATAGACGTGGTGTCGTTTCGGTATGGGCAGCGTTTGGACAACGCTAGATAATAACTGACAAGTTAGCCTATATCTAACGCTAACTGCTAACTGCTATTTTATCTCTAACATTTGGGATGCAAACTGAAGGAGTCATAAGTACCTGTTTTCCTTTCAGACTAGTCGCTGAGTTTTGTGCTGTCGTCTTTGCCCTGAAACGCTTTGCAATCTTATTATCCGGCTGTGGTAGCTGTTATCCATGAGCTCCAATTTATCTCCGTTAGCCATGAGGGAAGTCTTTTCATAGAAGAAAAAATATCCCCATTTCATCATCCCTCATTAACTTGCAAGAATGTTGGCATTTCAAGCTTTGCAGTTTGTGATTTGTTTTCGTTATTATATGAAATTTGGCAATTATTCTGAAAGCACCACAGCAGTACACTTCACTGCAAACGAGCAACAACCAACCCAAGAGAACAACGCATTTTGATTCATGTTCGCACGCATATACAGCAGTACTGGAGCTTCAGTACAGCACACGGGCAGGTTGCTCTGCTCCATGGCTCCAGTTGCGCGGCGCCTCAGCTGTCTGCTCCTGCTCCCTCTGCTCCATGGCTTCCTGAAAAGGAAGTTTCGAGCACCGGTTCAGTTCAGAGTTCAAGGAAGTTTCTAGAAATGCTTCGCGTGGCTGCTAGTAGCTAGTAGCTACATCTCCAACCACTGATCATAGTAACGTTCTCGTGTCAACATGGCGATAGCGCACATTGCCCTTGTCTGTGAAAACTGAACATCATGATGACAGACAAACAGGCCTCGGAATATCGGATCAAACAACTCGATACTAAAACTACATCGTAATCATCCCGTCATTGACGACGCCGACCGGTTAGAGATGAGCAACACGTGTAAACTAAAGTCAAGTCATAGTATCATTTGCTTAGCTAGGTAAGACACTAAGACTATATCAAGGCATCTAGAATGTTAGGGCAATATGATTATTGTATTATCGGGGGGCCAAAGGTCACAATATATAGTACATGTACAGGTGCACATATGCAGAAAGCCCCTAACATATGGGGAAACTACAATACAGATATATACATCTAACACCCCCCTCAAACTCATGGTGGATCCACAACACTGAGTTTGGAGAGTAAGAAATTATGCTGCGCTCGAGTCTGTGCCTTCGTAAAGAAATCCGCCAACTGCAAATCTGAATGCACATAATGAATCACAACAACATCATCCTGTACCTGTGCACGTGTGTAAAAAGCATCAACACCGATATGCTTGGTCAGCTCATGCTTGACCGGATCACCGGATCACGTGCAATAGTGATAGTACATGTACTGTCAGACAAAAGTGGAGTGGGTGTCGTAACAGAGACCCCAAAATCTGCAAGCAACCACCGTAACCAAGTCACCTCAGCAATCAACAAAGCCATAGCCCGCAGATCGTCTTGGTGAATTTGTCCACTTGGTGAATTTGTCGACTGCGACCAATAGGTACGTGTGTCCTCCAGGTGACGACCTTGGCAGCGGTCCAACTTGGTCGAGTCCCCATTGAGCAAAGGGCCATGCCAGCGGTATTGTCATCAGATCTGTCGCAGGGGCGTGCGGTTTTGGTGAAAACCGTTGGCAGGGGTCGCACTTCATGACCAGGTCTCGAGCATCCGATGCCGCTGTTGCCCAGTAAAATCCCGCCCTGAAGGCCTTCTCCACGAGGGCCCTGCTTCCTGCGTGATGTCCGCAAGTTCCTTCATGTATCTCGCGCAACAGTGCTCTTCCATCGTCAATGGCAATGCATCTTTGGAAAATACCAGAAATGATGCGCTTGTAAAGTTCACCGTTTACTATGGTGAAGGCTTTCGATCGTCTAACGATTCGTCTTGCTTCTACTGGATCTTCTGGTAACTCCTGCTTCGTTAGATACGCTAGGAACGGCTTGGTCCATAGTGGCTCGAGGAGGAGGACTTGTTCAGCAGGAGGAGTTGGAGATTCTTCGGCAGCTCGCTGCGAGCTCGTCTCCGATTCGTCAGCCGACGGTTTTGGAGGTGCCGACGTCTTCTCTTTTATTGATCGCTGAGTGATCACCTCGTAAAACACTCCGTCTGGAATGGGGGAGCACATGGACCCGATGTTTGCCAAAGTGTCGGCTTCCTCGTTGCTGGCTCTGCCGATATATTTGAGCTCACATCCTTCAAATTTAGCTTCCATATTTTGATACAGTTGCCGATAGGCGATCATGTTGTCGCTGACCGCGTCGCACAGGTTCATTGACTGCTGCACCACCAAGTTTGAGTCTCCGTAGATTTCTAGACGAGTTGCCCCGCACGCCTTTGCCATCTTCATTCTGTGCAGTAGCGCTTCGTATTCTGCTTCATTGTTCGTCGGCAGGGAGAAATTCATACGTAGTATATACTTCATCTTATCTCCCTGCGGTGATATCAACACCACTCCTGCTCCTGCACCTGTGCTCCATTTCGACCCGTCGAAGTACATTACCCATGACCCCGACATGTCGGGTGCTGCTGGTGTCTGTGATTGGATCCAATCTGCCACGAAATCTGGGAGGATTTGGGATTTTATCGCTGTTCGATTGACGTAAGTTATGTCGTGTGGTGCTATCTCGATAGCCCATTGGGACACTCGACCTGTGGCTTCTGGATTAGTCATTATGCTTTTCAGTGGCGCTTCGCTCACGATGATAATCGGGTGCTCTGTGAAGTAGTGTCGTAACTTGCGAGCTGACCTCCACACTGCGTATGCTAGCTTCTGATGATGGGGGTACCTCTGTCTTGCGGGTGTGAGCACTTCACTGAGATAGTAAACGGGCCTCTGCACGCCATGAACTCTCCCTGCTTCTTCTCGTTCGACGACCAAGACGCTGCTAAAGACTTGGGCTGTTGCAGCTATATACATGAGCAGTGTTTCCTTCTCACGGGGGGTTACAAGGACTGGAGATGTCGACAAGATTTTCTTCAGATTGTCGAAGGATTCATGCGCCTCCTTTGTCCACTCGAACTTTTCTGATTTTTTCATCAAATTGTAGAAGGGCAAAGCTTTTTCCCCTAGCTTGGCGATGAACCTGCTGAGCGCTGCTAATCGTCCTTCCAATTGCTGCACTTGGTGCAGATTCTTTGGCGGCTCCATATCGAGAATAGCTTTGATCTTCAAAGGGTTGGCTTCAATCCCCCTGGCTGAGATGAAGTACCCGAGTACTTGTCCCCCTGGCACTCCAAAGAAACATTTTTTGGGATTCAACTTGATTTTATACTTGTTTAAGTTGTCAAAAGTTTCCCGCAAATCATCGACGAGAGTGGCAGTGTGCTTCGTCTTCACCACGATATCGTCGATGTAGACTTCGATGTTCCTCCCGATCTGCTCTCCAAGGCAAGCCTGCATGCAATGTTGATAAGTTGCTCCTGCGTTTTTCAACCCGAAGGTCATGACGTTGTAACAGAAAACACCGTGTGGGGTGATGAACGAGGTTAGCTCCTGGTCTTCTTTCTTCAGCTTGATCTGATTATATCCGGAGTACGCATCAAGGAAGGAGAGGCGATCACATCCGGCTGTGGAGTCGACTATCTGATCAATACGAGGCAGCGGGAAGTGGTCTTTCGGACAGTGTTTGTTGAGGCCGGTGTAATCGATGCACATACGCAGGGCGGTGGTATCCTTTTTGGGCACCATGACAGGGTTGTCCACCCACTCAGCTTCCTTGAGCTCTCGAATGAATCCTGCTTTACGGAGTCGATTGATTTCTTCGCCGATTGCTCTCCTCTTTGGTTCGGAAAATCGACGCATTGACTGCTGCACTGGTTTGGCTGTCGGGTCAACATTAAGGGCGTGCTCAGCGAGTTCCCTGGGGATACCTGGCATGTCGGATGGTTCCCATGCAAATATCTCCCAGCGCTCACGGAGGAACTCGATGAGCGCGCCTTCCTATGCGACCGTAAGGTCAGCCGACGTATTGACCGTTTTCGTTGGGTCAGTGGGATGCACCTGCAGCTTCTTGGCTTCCTTTGTAACGTCAAACTCATCGGATCTTACGTTTCGATTGTCGGCTGGTGGTTGCGTGTGATCTGTGGTAGCGTCGATTGCATTGAGTTCTTCCTTGGCACCGAACTTCGAGGCGATCTTCTGGAACTCCCTATCGCAGGTGTCTAATCGAGCAAAGCTCCCATGAACGGTTATTGGGGTCCCGTTGTTGCCTGGTATCTTCAGTTTTAGGTACACATAATGAGGTACGGCCATGAATTTGGCAAACGCCGGCCTGCCGAGGATGGCGTGATATTGAGACTCCCAGTCGACTACTTCGAACTCGATCTTCTCTTTCCTGAAATTGTTGGGCGTACCAAAGACTACATCCAATGATGTTTTACCAAGAGAATAAGTGGGTCGAGTCGGTATAATGCCATGGAACCCTGTATCGGATTCTCCTAGCATATCGACTGTTAAACCCATTGCTCTCATTGTGTTGGCGAATAGTAGGTTCAAGCCACTTCCTCCATCCATGAATACTTTGCTCATATTGTACCCTCCAATCTGCGCCTCAAGGACAAGGACTGCATGACCTGGTCTAGGGACGGCTTTCGGGTGGTCTGTCTTGTCGAAGGAGATGCTTTGCTCCGACCAGTCGATGAATTCGGGTGTGTCAACCATAGCAACTTCCGCATACTTCACTTCTCGCGAGAATTTCTTGATTTCCCTTTTTGAAAAGCTGGTTTTATGGATCATGTTGACCTGCCCGCATGGCTCTGGGAACGCTTCGGCTGGTACATACTTGTCTCTTTCCATTGGTTCGTACGGCTCTGGTACATACGGTTCTGGCGGATAGCTGTAAGACCTTGTCCTCTTCTCCATTACGTGAACTCTTGATATGGCTTCGGCTCTAAGATCATCACAGAACTGTCGGATCTCCAGGAAGTGTCGGCAGTTCCTTAGCAGGTGACTGGATTTCTCTCGACCATCCTTCGGATCAATGTAAGAGTGGAGGTAGCATGGTGCCTCGAGTTGCTCTGTAGCCGATAAATACGGCGAACGGGTGCGGCCATGGATCGGTTGCATGTCCTGCTGCCCTCGTTCGGACTAGCGAGGGTGAGTCGCTGTATGTTCTTCCTCTCCACGGTGCGAATCCCTTCGTCTTTTCCTTCGTCCCGTTGCGAGGTCGAAACTTCCTCGGCTGCCTCCTTGCGCGTTTCTGATGACCCACAAGTATAGGGGGTGTATCGTAGTATCTTCGATAAGTAAGAATGTCGATCCCAACGAGGAGCAGAAGGTGTTGACAAGCAGTTTTGATGAAGGATTCACTGTAAATGCTCACAGACAAGTATTCAGGGGGTTTTGATGTAACAGATGAATAAAGTACGAGTAAGTAAAGTGCGAGAGTAACAATTGCATCGAGTGGCCCAATCCTTTTTAGCACAAAGGACAAGCCGGTTTGTTTACTTATAATGACCAAACGTTCTTGAGGACACACGGGATTTTAGTCTAGTGCTTTCGCTACATACGGCTAATTAATCTTCATTGTTTTGATAAGTGTTGTGTGGGTGAACCTATGCTAATGTACCGCCCTTCCTAGGACTAATACATACTTGTGATTATACCCCTTGCAAGCATACGCAACTACAAGAAAGTAATTAAGATAAATCTAACCACAGCCTTAAACTCTGAGATCCTGCGATCCCTCCTGCATCGATATACCAACGGGGCTCAGGTTTCGTCACTCCGGCAACCCCGCAATTGGCAAACGAGTACAAGATGCATTCCCCTAGGCCCATAAAGGTGAAGTGTCGTGTAGTCGACGTTCACACGACACCACTAGAAGAATAACACCACAACTTAAATATCATAACATTGAATATTACTCAACCATACTTCACTACTAACATTTAGACTTCACCCATGTCCTCAAGAACTAAACGAACTACTCACGAGACATCATATGGAACATGATCAGAGGTGATATGATAATGAATAACAATCTGAACATAAACCTTGGTTCAACGGTTTCACTCAATAGCATCAATAACAAGTAGAAATCAACACCGGGAGAGTTTCCCCTATCAAACAATCAAGATCAAACCCAAATTGCTACAGCGGTGACGAGGTGCAGCGGTGGAGACAGCGGTGATGATGATGAAGATGATGGTGATGGTGATGGAGATGATGTCCAGCTCGATGGCGGTGACGATGGCGTCGATTTCCCCTCCGGGAGGGAATTTCCCCGGCGGATTCCTGCCCGCCGGAGAGCTCTTTTCTCTCCGGTGTTCTCCGCCCCGCAGGCGGC
>NC_061512.1:209993134-210031861 GCF_022539505.1 Lolium rigidum | reverse complement strand
TGTAGGATAACGTAGCATAGAAAACAAAAAATTTCCTACCGCGAACACGCAATCCAAGCCAAGATGCAATCTAGAAGACGGTAGCAACGAGGGGGTATCGAGTCTCACCCTTGAAGAGATTCCAAAGCCTACAAGATGAGGCTCTTGTTGCTGCGGTAGACGTTCACTTGCCGCTTGCAAAAGCGCGTAGAAGATCTTGATCACGATCGGTTCCGGCGCCACGAACGGGCAGCACCTCCGTACTCGGTCACACGTTCGGTTGTTGATGAAGACGACGTCCACCTCCCCGTTCCAGCGGGCAGCGGAAGTAGTAGCTCCTCTTGAATCCGACAGCACGACGGCGTGGTGTCGGTGGTGGTGGAGAAGTCCGGCGGAGCTTCGCTAAGCGTGCGGGAAGTGGAGGAGCGAGGCGGCTAGGGTTTGGGGAGAGGGGGCGCCGGCCACTATAGGGGTGCGGCCACCTTGGTGGTGTTTGAGGTGGCCGGCCCCCTCCCTTGTCCCTCATTATATAGGTGGAACCCCAAGAGGTGGTGTCCAAGTCTTCGAATAAGACCCGAACCAAATCCTTCCATAGGAGGGGGCAATCCTAGCCCAACTAGGACTCCCACCCAAAGGTGGGATTCCCACCTCCCATGTGGGGGTGGCCGGCCCCTAAGGGGAGTCCACTTGGGACTCCTCCCCCACTAGGGTTGGCCGGCCATGGGGGTGGAGTCCCTTGTGGACTCCACCTTCCTTGGTGGTTTCTTCCGGACTTTTCTAGAACCTTCTAGAACCTTCCATAGAACCTTCCGCGACATTTTATTCACATAAAATGACATCCTATATATGAATCTTATTCTCCGGACCATTCCGGGACTCCTCGTGATGTCCGGGATCACATCCGGGACTCCGAACAAATATTCCAACTTCATTCCATATTCAAGAACTACCATTTCAACATCCAACTTTAAGTGTGTCACCCTACGGTTCGAGAACTATGCGGACATGGTTGAGTACTCACTCCGACCAATAACCAATAGCGGGATCCGGAGATCCATAATGGCTCCCACATATTCAACGATGACTTTAGTGATCGAATGAACCATTCACATACATTACCAATTCCCTTTGTCTCGCGATATTTTACTTGTCCGAGGTTTGATCTTCGGTATCACTCTATACCTTGTTCAACCTCGTCTCCTGACAAGTACTCTTTTACTCGTACCGTGGTATGTGGTCTCTTATGAACTCATTCATATGCTTGCAAGACATTAGACGACATTCCACCGAGAGGGCCCGGAGTATATCTATCCGTCATCGGGATGGACAAATCCCACTATTGATCCATATGCCTCAACTCATACTTTCCGGATACTTAATCCCACCTTTATAGCCACCCATTTACGCAAGTGGTGTTTGGTGTAATCAAAGTACCTTTCCGGTATAAGTGATTTACATGATCTCATGGTCATAAGGACTAGGTAACTATGTATCGAAAGCTTATAGCAAATAACTTAATGACGAGATCTTATGCTACGCTTAATTGGGTGTGTCCATTACATCATTCATATAATGATATAACCTTGTTATTAATAACATCCAATGTTCATGATTATGAAACTAATCATCCATTAATCAACAAGCTAGTTTAAGAGGCATACTAGGGACTTCTTGTTGTCTACATATCACACATGTACTAATGTTTCGGTTAATACAATTCTAGCATGATATATAAACATTTATCATAAACATAAAGATATAAATAATAACCACTTTATTATTGCCTCTAGGGCATATCTCCTTCAAACTACAACACATTTATTTATAGATGAATCAATTTGATCTTTATACGGTTCATGATACTTATCAAAGTTCTTCTTAGGCAATTCATAATGAGAAGCAAAAGCTTTATAAAGATTTGCAGCAACTTGAGAATCAAGACCATAAGTAGCACTCATATTACGAAATTTATCAGTATCCATAAAAGCTTCAATGCATTTATAATCATAAATTATACCTGATTCTCTATCCTTGTCGTTCTCCCAACCTTCAGTATTTTCTTGGATCCGATTAAGAAGGTCCCTTTTAAACTCTTCCTTGTTGCGTGTAAATGATCCAGAACAAGAAGTATCCAGCAAGGTCTTGTCTTGAAAAGAAAGTCTTGCATAGAAATTGTCAATAATAATATTACCAGGAAGCTCATGAATGGGGCATTTGACATTAAAGACTTCAATCTCCCCCAAGCTTGGGCAATACTCTCTCCTTCATGAGGCCAAAAATTATATATGCGATTCCGATCTTTGTGAATCTCACTTGGAGGATAGAACTTAGAATAAAACCGGGGCACAATATCATTCCATTCAAGAGAATCCCCATTATCCAAGTAATTTATACCAATGCGCCGCTTTACCGGACAGACGATACGTAGAATAGTTTCTTCCTCACTTCATCCATAGCAATACCTGCACACTTGAATAAACCGCATAATTCATGTAAGAACAAGAAATGATCTCCGTGGTGGACAGCTCCATCCCCCGTATAACGGTTACCCACTACACGTTCAATAATTTTCATAGGTATTTTGTATGGTAATTCTTCCTTACCTGGCGCCTCATCCACTACCTTTGCAGTAGTAGTAGATTTCCCAAATAAACACTCCGCGAGAAGATCTCTCCATAATGAGTTATAGCAACAGAGTGAAATAAAATCAGCACAAACAAGTAGAAATTTCCCTTACCAATTCCACTTACCAATAGCGCTTCACTCCCCGACAACGGCGCCGAGAAAATAGTCTTGATGACCCACAAGTATAGGGGGTGTATCGTAGTATCTTTGATAAGTAAGAATGTCGATCCCAACGAGGAGCAGAAGGTGTTGACAGGCAGTTTTGATGAAGGATTCACTGTAAATGCTCACAGACAAGTATTCGGGGGTTTTGATGTAACAGATGAATAAAGTACGAGTAAGTAAAGTGCGAGAGTAACAATTGCAGCGAGTGGCCCAATCCTTTTTAGCACAAAGGACAAGCCGGTTTGTTTACTTATAATGACCAAACGTTCTTGAGGACACACGGGATTTTAGTCTAGTGCTTTCGCTACATACTGCTAATTAATCTTCATTGTTTTGATAAGTGTTGTGTGGGTGAACCTATGCTAATGTACCGCCCTTCCTAGGACTAATACATACTTGTGATTATACCCCTTGCAAGCATCCGCAACTACAAGAAAATAATTAAGATAAATCTAACCACAACCTTAAACTCTGAGATCCTACGATCCCTCCTGCATCGATATACCAACGGGGGCTCAGGTTTCTGTCACTCCGGCAACCCCGCAATTGGCAAACGAGTACAAGATGCATTCCCCTAGGCCCATAAAGGTGAAGTGTCGTGTAGTCGACGTTCACACGACACCACTAGAAGAATAACACCACAACTTAAATATCATAACATTGAATATTACTCAACCATACTTCACTACTAACATTTAGACTTCACCCATGTCCTCAAGAACTAAACGAACTACTCACGAGACATCATATGGAACATGATCAGAGGTGATATGATAATGAATAACAATCTGAACATAAACCTTGGTTCAACGGTTTCACTCAATAGCATCAATAACAAGTAGAAATCAACACCGGGAGAGTTTCCCTATCAAACAATCAAGATCAAACCCAAATTGCTACAGCGGCGACGAGGTGCAGCGGTGGAGACGGCGGTGATGATGATGAAGATGATGGTGATGGTGATGGAGATGATGTCCAGCTCGATGGCGGTGACGATGGCGTCGATTTCCCCCTCCGGGAGGGAATTTCCCCGGCGGATTCCTGCCCACCAGAGAGCTCTTTTCTCTCTGGTGTTCTCCGCCCCACAGAGGCGGCTGTGGCTATGTTCGACGTACCCCTCTGGCTTAGGTTTTCGGGACGAATGCATACGCGAAGAAAAGGAGGCGAGAGGGGGCTGTGGGCCCCCTCCTCACAGGGCGGCGCGGCCAGGGCAGGGCCCGCGCCGGCCTGTGAGGGGGGCCCATGGCGGCCCTCCTCGGCTCCCCTTCCGGCTCCCTTCGTCATCCGGAAAAATAGGAGTTTTCGTGTAATTCCCGTCAATTGTTGATCTTCCGAAATATTGCGTTCGACGATGCTTTTTCCAAGCAGAATCCTCGGCTCCGGTGCGCGATCCTCCAATAATCATGAAACATGCAAAATAGATGAAATAACATAAGTATTATCTCCAAATATGAAATATATCAATGAATAACAGCAAATTATGATATAAAATAGTGATGCAAATTGGACGTATCAGTTTCTGGGCGGGATTTCCAAGGTTGCTACCGAAGCGTCACCTGTCGAGACTGAGGTCCTCGAGCAAGATGTACTTGCCCTAGGGAGGCGAAGAAAGCCTCCGGAGTCGATGATGAAGTGAACGCCTCCGAAAGTTGCGGTCATGCCGTCGTGCGATTCTGCAGAGATCGAGTGCGGCGGCTCGAGATGTGGTACGAACTCAAAGGATCCGCAGCGGATCGGGTCTTTTGGATCTGGTGGCGTTGGTGACTCGAGTACGAACGCCGCAGATGTGACTGGTATTGCCGATGACCTGCCTTGTGCCGACAGGGTTCCCACAGACGGCGCCAATTGTCGAGGGTACTCCTCGGCAATGCCCTCCGATTGGGGCTTAGGGTTGATGGAATCCTGCGAGCTGACATGAGACATCGGTTCACAGACAAGCGGGGAGAGCGATTTACCCAGGTTCGGGGCCCTCGATGAGGTAAAACCCTTACGTCCTGCCTGTCTGTTCTTGATTATGAAGATATTGGGTTACAATGGGGTGCCGAATAGTTCGGCTGAGATCTCGTCGAGATGGCTCAGTGCTATGGTGATCTAGCTCTAAGCTTTTGGTGGCTAAGGTTGCTAAGATTGCTCGTGTCCCTCGGCAGCCCCTCTCCTGGCCTTTATATAGGAGGCCAGGTCTCAAGAGGTCTAACCGAGTACGACTAGGTTTACAGTAGTTTTAAATATATCCTTCCTTGTTCGGCTGCTTCTTCATCTTGCCCGTCAAGGAATCTCATGGCGCGCCATCCAGGTGGCCCGCCTTGCCTCCAAGCGCCTTCATGGGCCTCCAAGTAGTTAATACAGGATAGGGCAATGTCGGTTACCCGAAGGGTAATGCCCACGTCACACATAGTTGCTTGATTTGCTTAGCATACGTAGTTGGTGCACATAGGTGAACCCTAGTTATATAGGTTTTGGGCTTGACAAAGTAAACGCTAGTTTTATTCCGTATTTGTTAAGACCATCTCGTAAAAGTTTTAAATCGCCTATTCAGCCCCCCCTCTAGGTGACATCCGTGTCCTTTCAATAGTGATGCAAATTGGATATCTGATGCTGATGAGAGTAAGGCCACAAGTGGTTAATTGTTTACACTTGGAGGTGGCGTTGTTTCCTGGAAGTTTTGCAAGCAGACCATCATTACGAGGTCAACTATGGAAGCAGAACTCACAACATTAGACAAAGCCACTGTTGAAGCAGAGTGCCTTCGTGAACTCTTGATGGACTTACCTGTGGTTGACAAACCAATACCCGCTATTCCTATGAACTGTGATAATCAAACTGTGATCGTCAAAGTAAACAGTTCTAAGGATAATATGAAGTCATGAAGGCATGTGAAGAGGAGACTCGAAAACCGTCGAGAAAATGAGAAACTCCGGAGTAATAGCGTTGGATTATATCCATACGTCTAGAAACCTGGCAGACCCCTTCACAAAGGGACTATCATGAAATGTGATAGAAAATGCATCGAGGGAGATGGGTATGAGACCCACACTATGAGCTGCCCACAGTGGCAACCCACTCTATGTGATCGGAGATCCCGTGAATTAGAGCTGGGAGACAAGCTATTGGTCAGCTGGGAGGAGAGTATATATCCCTATAGCAATTTTACCACTCCGTAAGATGCAATACTCTCCTAATCTGCATGGCAGGTTGATAATTATCTTAATGTGTTCTAAGTGGCTTATTTTAGCAGAGATGTTGTCCTGCAGAACATCTTTTGAAGAACACACCTATATGAGTCTGATTGTTAAACGTCGCAATCTATGAGAGGTGGATGCTCTCTAGTAAACTCATGAAAGGCCCTGGAGTATGACGTATAAGCTCCAAACCGCGAGGAAGCCTCGCGGAAGCCTAGTATCGTTCTAGGCTTTGTATGAAGCTAGTGCGCAGAAAACTTGTAGTTCAAGGCATAGTCCACTATCCAAGTTGCAATCTAGTGTAATATAAAGCTTTAAGTGGAAGTTCAACTTAACAGTCTCTACGACATACCGGTATATAAAACAATGTTCTGGAAACTTATTGATGAGATGTGCCAATGAGAGTTTGTGGGGGATTGCTGGAATTTTTGGGCATTTGGCCTTTGGCCCATGGCCCATTATTAAATTCTGAAACTCACATGGCCCATTCCAAAAATCAGTGGCAGCACTAGTGGGGGCTAAAGTTTAGTCCCACATTGCTAGTTGGAAGAGAGTTGGAGTGGTATATAAGGTGGGCTGTTCTAGTCCTAGTAAGTGAGTGAGAAGAGAGAGAGCCCTCGCGCACTCCTCCTCCTCCGCCGCCCGCCTCACCACGCCGCGCCGCGGGTTGCGGGAATCTCGCCGAGCCGAGCTTATCTTTTTGTTCTTTGGGAAATTAATTGTGTAATCAATTACGAGTCATTAACGGATGTTAACACAGCCGTTTTCGTTCCGGGTTTTCTGGATCGTGAACTCGTACGTGAGCTGCATCCCACGACCTTCCCGAACCGCATATATAAGTGCGGACGCAAACCCTAGCATGTACGAGACACATACGCAACTACTTGTTTCCAGTTCATTGCGCCGCCGCCTTCGTCTTCCTCATCCCATCCGTCAGCGTGCACCGACTGCCGGGACAGTAGGCCTCCGGATCCCTGCCTCTCGTGAACCTGTACGGGTGAGGGGCAATCAGGTTTTTGGGGAGTGCTCCGGCGCGACTACTGGCATCACGACGTCGTCATCGGACGGCGAGTTCCGCCACACTGACAACTTCTTCCCGGACCTCAGCGACTTCTTCGACAACCTCAACATGGGCGACAACGACGCTGCTACGAAGTATGTGATCTTGCCGTTTCTCTTTCAGTTTCTGTTACAGTTTCTTCTTCTAGTTTCTGTGGTAGATGCGATCAGTTTGTCTTGTTTAGATGTGATCTGCCATCTATCTTACTAGTCTGCACGATTAGTTTATTTGTTGTTTTCATAGTCATGATTTATCAATTACTTGTACGGATTATTTCATATGGATATTTGCTTAAATATTCAACAGGGAGTCTCTTGCGGGCGATGATGGCATCGAGGACCTTATGGCGCTCGATGGCATTGGTGCGCTGTGGCTCGAGGTTGGCGTATATGAGAGGCGTGCCGCGGAGGGGATGAGGGCGGCTCCAGTGAGAAAGAGGCAGGCCGCGGCGGCGTGCTAACTCTAGGTCACCGCATGCTGCAACCACGCCATCTGGTGAGAAAAAATTCACTGCTCTTATGTAAATTAGGCAAGAGCTCCCTGACCTAGCCTCCGCCTTCCTCCTCTCCCGCCCCTTCCGGGGCGGCGGTGGAGGATCCGCCCGCCCCGCCCCGAGCAGCCGACCCCGGACCGCCGCCCCTCAGCCGCAGCTGTTGCAGGCCTTGGCCCCGGCCTTGACCCCGGCTCCGGCCCCGGCCACATCCCGGCCTCGGCCCCCGCGATGGTGGTGGCGCCCCTTTCGTTGAACGACGAGGGAGAGGAGAGGATTTCCGCGATGGTGTTCCATGGGAGGTGATGAAGCACCGGTGGAGGAAGCCGGGCGGCACGGTTACTTGGCCGGGGCTGGATGCTCTCCGTCGGTAGCCATGGAGGATTCGGTGGAGCGGTGGCGACCTCCGCCCCCGGTGAAGGTTTAGCGGTGGTAGCATGACTTTTATTTCTTAGTTTTCTTTACTCTTTTTTGGCTGTGTGCATCCGTACTGCCACTAGGCTGGGGTGTTGTTGCAGAAGCTGGATGTAATTGGTATCTTTTGATATTAATATATTCTCTTTATCGAAAAATCTGTGCTCCTTGCTTCCTCATGAGCTTCCACCTTTGATGCGGCCCCTTCTTATCAAGCCCGCTACTGCAGGTCTTCAACATCCGACATATATGAATAGTCAGTGCCACAAGTTTTCAACGCAGCCAATACATCTTTCCGTCGTTACAAGCCTCTGGTCGCAGCTACCATGATTTTCTTCACCTTTGTTAATACCATGGAAATTTTTATTTAGACATGTTCTATGGCATTGACAAGAAAGCGAAGCTTCGCGTCACACCCTCATGAAGCCTCTCTAACCGAAGATTAGCGCACGCACGACCAGATCAATTCCGATCTAGTATCCAGTAGCGTCATGCACTAATCAGCGGAGATCTCCGTGAGGAAGACTAGAACGCATCTGCATCTAGATCGAGGAGGCCAACATGAAGCAGATCGATGACTTGGTACTCGATGATCAGCAGGGCCAACAACCTTTATTTAGGCCGAGCCAATAGCCCCCACGCCACTGGTAGGTTGCAGAGAAGAAGACGATCCAGGTCACCGTCGACCCCGCATGACCCTTCCAGTGTCGACACCGGCGAACAAACGTAGGTCTTCATCGCGCGACCTACCGGAGATATTCGGATCTCCATGCTGCCGCCGCACCCGTCATCGAACACGATGCCCAATCTAGGGCCTAAGCCCACGCTAGGACCCCCGAATGAGGGAGAAGTGAGGTCTCACTGCCGCTAGCGCCCGGCCTTCGGCCAGCGATTCTGTCCGATGGCGGCGTGGAGAGGAGGGACCAAGGAAGGAAGCCCAAAGTTGGGGGCGGCTAGGTCCCCCGATCGCCCACAGGAGCGATGCCGGGGAATAAAACAGTTGGTTCGTGTCACAAAAATGTAGATATAAATTCTAATCTATGTGAACGATGAACTACATCGTAGAAAATTGAGAAATCAGTGCTCGGGACTTGCATGTACCAAAACTGAAGAAACGTTCGAGCATCACAGTACATCGATTAATCTTGTATTTTTGCAAGTGTGACGAAGTTAATCATGTAGATCGACTTAATCAGTCACGAAGACGATCTATTCAACCAAAACATCTCAATCATAATTATAGAGAAAACATTCAATCTTGTTTGCGATATGCAACTAATCAACCAAACTCTCATCCAACGAATCCATGCACTGATCGACAGGTCGCCATAGCGAGGTAAACAAACTACTAGCTAGCTAGGGCTAATCGATTCCTCGAATCATGTCCTGCTCGATCTCCTGCGGCGTCAGCTTCGTGTCTTGGTCGAGTCCCTCGTCAATACGGCGGAGGTAGACGTGCCTGAACCATTCGGGGTTGCCGGCGAAGCACCTACGCAGCGCCGCCGTGGCCTTGACACACGCCTCGGCGTCGGCGGCCGGCCGCCCCGCATTCTCGAGAGCCCAGGAGTGGCACTCACCCATCGAGTCATGAACTCGTCGAAGCAGCCGCCGTTGGCCACGTGGTGGATGACGCAGAACATTCGCTGCCATACTCGGCTCCTGCCATGGCATCAGCCATTCTTTTCTCGCCGCCAAACAACCCCATGAGCATGGCTGGGATTAGTTGGCTGCTACTAGCTAGCTAGGGCTAATCGATTCCTAGATTGCAATCGATCGCCTTGATTTATATACCAAGACCGGCCGGACGAACCTAGGTTAACTAGAGATCAAAGCTCGCGTGTAAGTTATTAGGAAACAAATCACGTCATTCCCTTAAAAAAACAAAAAAAATCACGTCATGAATCAAACCATTTAAGATTTGGAAGTTCCTTCTCCAATCTCACCACGCCACCCCTCGCTTTCTGTCAAAAATAAATAAAAAACTACCCCTCGCTTCAACCTAGATTCGCCGCCGTCGCTGGCGAACTCTAATGGCGTGAGACGGCCGACTGTTGCGTACAGCTGAGCAGTGTGAGATCGACCATGGTGAAATCCGCGAGGGTAAGGCGGACGCAGCGCGACCGTGCCGCCGGCCCTGTCCTCCCGGAGGATCTCGTCCTGTGGGAGATCTTCTACCGCCTGCCGGCCAAGGAGCTCCTCCGCTGCCGCGCAGTCTGCCGTTCCTGGCGCCACCTCAGCTGCGACGCCGAGTTTCTCCTCGCCCACCACAAACATCAGCCGTCGCTCCCGCTGGTCCTGTTCAACGACGCCACTCTCCCCAGGGGCCCTGCCACGGTCGACGCCTTCCATCTCTGGCAGTTCCCCGCCGTGCGCCGCCCCATCCTAGGGTTCAGCAGCCACAACGAGTGCTTGAACTACGACGTTCACGCCTCCTGCCACGGCCTCCTCCTCCTGTCCCGCACCTACCGCCTCTACTACATCTGCAATCCGGCCACGCGCCAGTGGTGTCCGCTCCCGAATGTCAGCAATGTCGCTGCTCTGTACCATCACCGCCCTTCCGGCGAGTACCGCATCCTCTACCGGAACATTGATCGAGACAACCCTGGCAGTCCTCTCTACTACGTTCTCGTTGTCGGTTCCTCCTCCCTGGAGGAACGGAGGTGCATCGGATCTGCAGTGCCCTCACCCTCACCCTCACCGTCCGTGAAGAAATTCATGATCGACGCCCGGCTTGATCATGAAAATCCGCCTGTCATGTTACATGCTGCCTCCACTGGTACTACCCCGGCAGATACTGGGACACTAGATGCAAGGGAAAATTCGGAGTAGTAGTTTTTGACACGGTGCATGAAACATTCAGGCGGATGCGACCTCCCGTGTCAGGCTCCGCAGTACGTTTGGGTCAGATGGATGGTACGCTTTGCATCCGCCAGCTTGATCGTGATACCATGACAGTCCAAGTCTGGGTGCTGCAGGACTACCAGATGGAGGTATGGTCACTCAAGCACAGAATTCAATTGCCGGAGGCGGAGATGACGAAATGCATTTCGGACAAAAAACTTTTTATCTGGTATGTTGTTCCTGATAGTGGAGAGATGCTGCTAAGAAGCAACTTTGCTCGCGTCCTGCTTCAGTGCGACAAGACCGGCGGCAGGGAGGCATGGAGGAGAGATGGTAGTTGCCTTCGCGAGGTGCTGTGGCCTGCCTCCATGGGGAGTCGCCGCCATCGATCTCCTGTTTCCAGCCACCATTCCGTGTCGTAGCAGGATGCCACCCCAACAAGCTTTTCCCGGTGAGCTCTCTCTCCTCTATGTAGCCTTGCTAAAATTTATTTCTCTCCTGTTGAATTGAGCACGTCGGTAGTAAATAAAAGCTTGCGTGTACAAAACCCCACAAGGTTCATTTCAGGTGTGATCGGTAGATCGATCTCATCAGCAGTGTATTTGTGTGTGTTTCTTGGTGTGTCTTGGTTAGAGGAGTGAATAATGTTTTCTGTGCCATTGTTATTGTGAATAAATCCATGTGCAGCAGGGACTTGCCTTGGGTAATTTTTCAGAGAGATATGGTTTCGTGATACTTAAGTGCTACTTATTGTTTGCATGACCCACGTCACCGGTAGGTTGGAGAGAAGAAGACCATCCAGGTCGTCGTCGACCTCGCAGGACCCTTCTAGTGCCAACACCGGCGAACAGACATATGTCTTCATCGCACGACGTCAGCCACCATCAGCGATGCGCTGCCTGAGCTGCCGCCCGGAACGCTGCCTCCACCATAGACTCGCCCCACCACCGTGAGATCTCCACGCTGACGCCGCATCCATCGTTGAACGCGGCGCCCAATCTAGGGCCCTAAACCCACTCCAGGACCCCCAAGTGAGGGAGAAGGAGAGGAGGGAGTGACGAAGGAAGCCCGGAGTTGGGGGCGGCTAGGGTCCCCCATCGCAAACGGGGGAACAGAACGGTTCGCGTCTCAAAAATGTAGAAATAAATTGTACTACTCCGTATTAGATATGTGAAGGAAGAATTCAGTTGTAGAAAAGTGAGAAATCAATGGTCGGGATTTGCATGTACCTGATCGCAAAAAAAAAAAAATTGCATGTACCAAAACTGAAGAAACGTTCGAGCACTACGGGAGAGGCGGCGTGTGCCGACGGCCAGACTATGTGCCGACGGCCAAATGTCGGGGCCGTCGGCACATAGGACCTCGTCGACCGGCGACGGAGATGACCGTCGGCGCAGGTCAGCCGTCGGCACACTGCTGGCTACACCGACGGTCACCGTCGGCGCAAAGTGGACCGTCGGCACAGGTAGTTGGCGGCCGAAGGTCACCGTCGGCACAGCGTCGACCGTCGGTACACGCGCTAACAGGCGGGTCCAGCCGTTAGACTGTCACGGCGCCGTCTACTCTGTGCCGACGGTGACCCACGGCACAACCGCGGCCGTCGGCACAAACATTTTTTTGTTTTTCCATTTTTTTTGCATCAAAGAGATAATTATTAATCCCAATCATTTTTTTTGTTTATTTATTTCTCACTTGCTATTTTGGCGAACCCCTTTGCGGGAAACCTATATATATGTATAAGGGCGGTATAGAACCCCTTCGCCGAAATCGAACCTCGGAGGGGGTGAATGGCCCACACACGATACAAAATACTTAAGACCCACACACGATACAAAATACTTAAATAACTAGACTCACACACATACCAAAGCGCTTACAGAACTAGACCCACACACGAACCGAAACAGTTAAAGAACTACACCCACACAGAGGAAGCAAAACACTTAAAGAAACTACACCCACACACATGAACCAAAACACTTAAAGAACTAGACCCACACACAAGTGGGCGCAAATTGGTGAAAACCCCCTTTGGAAACCCAAACAACCTGATGCCGTATGTCCAGCAATAAGTTGCATGGAGGTGGCATGTCCCATGAGAGAAAGGTGAGGCTATTTCTGACAATCTTGCTTTTTATTATGTTTTGTGGTGTTGCATGCACAGAAAAGGTTGCTGGGATACTCTTTAGATGTTAAGAGTTTGAGATGCATAGAAAAAACTGCTGGGATACTCTACATCAAGCCATGATGTTTGATACCTAAACAAAGTATAGATTTGACCATACTTGATTCTGGCTGATGCTAGAAATCTTTTTGCTATGGGGAACCTGTACACCGAATGACTTAGAACTGCAACTTATATGTTGTGCTGGAAGATGATGTCTTATCTCGTTTTGCCTTGGCCATTTGACACAGCGGATCTCATGATTCTCGAGCTAGTAAATATCATTGTGCTTGATAAAATATATTATGCTTATGTTAGTAGGAATCAACTCCTATGAAAGAATGGAACAATATAGCTCCTTACTCATTATTCTTGTGTGCGTTCTGATACCTTCTCTTCGCTGTATATCCTTCGCCTAGCTTGGAAATGACATCTACATGTACTATGTATGTCGAACATGGAAATTGTTGCCTGACTTCAATGTTTTCTAGCTTTAGTAATTCCTTTTTTAATAACATAAGAATTGTACTAGTTCCTGATCATTTCATTTGTGCTGATTAACATTTTGTAGTTGACACTGCTTTGGTTTAGTATCCTGTGCTGATCTCAGATGAAAAATGCATTGTGTAGCTATGAAATTGTTTTCGATGGTCTTAGTTATCTAGTTGTAGTTACTGAACATGGTAAGAAGATAGTGATCACTGAACTATCTAGCAGTTGGGCACATATTTGAAAATTTATGGTGCTACGCATTACTAGCCTGGCACATCGGGTCTTGAGTGAACTGTGTTGTGCTCTTGATTATTAATATGCTCCATAGATCAAAGCATTACTAGTTCTGTTCACTAGCACAACTGGTATGTCAGTATGTGCAGAAGTACTGCACTAATCTTGGTGGGACTCCTTAGTTTATTATTTGAATCATGTGCCTTTTGTATCACATTGGTCTCATGTTATCTCTAGATTTCCTTCCAAATGTTTCTGGAAGTTTGCGGCCTTTCTAATCAAATTTTTTGTTGCCTTGATTGGAACATAAATACGCCGTAGTATGATTGATATAGCATTTTGATTGAAAATTCGCAAGTCTTTGTTTGCTGTCATGTTATGGTGTAGCTTCCGAGTTAGAATAAACCTATCACGTAGATGTTTTCCCTTTATTTAGATGCCTATTATTCGTTAACCATGTGGTGATCTTTATAAGGGATAAATGTCTCATTTCTTGGTCTGGACAAGTAGAATAGCCAATGTTCTACTCTAAATTAGCAGCAACCTCCTTTTGCTGGCATGTTGCTTGTTGCAAGATTAGACTCATGCGGAATTTGTAATTTACACTACATGTTGCACATTTTGTTTGCATACTTTATTCTCCACCTTATTGTTGAAACTGTCTGTCCTAATTTATGGTTGCTACTCTGGAGCTGACCATCAAGATTTTTCTCATGTTGTTATAGGATATATATCTAGGAGGAGGGCTAGATGGCAGCAAGGAATCTACAGCGTGATGCATCATCAGGGTATAAGCTGGAACATGCAAGGGAGGAAGGAACCATCTTAGTTCTTATACATGACTTGCTCTGTGCATCAGCCTTCTTTATTTATTATACTCTGGTTGTAATGCAACGCACGCGGGGTTTCAGATTCTGAAAATTCTTGTATTGCTTCATGTTGGTGTTGTGTGTAATCCTCCTACGATGTGATTGCGGAAAGGTGTGCTGCCGTGCATCAACTATGCTCTGATTCCGATTGCCGGGCAGTTTTCCCGTTGATTAGAGCTGTGATCGATTTTGTATGTCGCATGGGCTTCTGATTGCCTTGAATCAAAGTATGCTATTTGCTTTGCAGGTTTGGATGTCCAAATACAAGGCAAGGTCATGCCAAAATTTAAGCTCTCCCTGGCATTTTCTTCACATAGCTGGTTTTTTTTGTTTTTTTTTCCTTTAGTTGATCATAATTCTGACACGCTGAAGAAAATTATAGCGAAATAAGAAGTCAGAACGTACACAAATAGGTACTTGATGAGGTGGTCAAGTAGCGGTGACTGATGGATCAATCGAGTAGCTGTTTGTGCAGGGAGTTACTAGTATATTAACATGTATGCGATCCAGGAAAGCAGCTGCCGTCTGTCTGGACCGATCTATCGAGTAGCTATTTGTGTTGCTTGTTCCGAACTAAATAGCCACAACTAGTACAATGTGAAGGGAGGTGGCGGAATAGATTGCTCATCATGATGCTTTTGGTGGATCAACAAGTATACTGCACTGTTTTCGTGAAGAAGAAATTTTGTGCAAGTTTATTGAATTGTATTTTTAGAAATAAGAAGAGGAAACCGAGCCAAAGCTGAGGAAAACATGTGCTAGGTCTGTTTCGTCTCTAGGAAAACATAGACGGGGAGAGAAAAATATTGCGACGCAAGAGCTACCGATAATTTCTCACTCGAGTAGGATCGCGTGAGCTAGCTAGCGAGAGGCTGCCGCGTCCATCCGCTTGCTCGGCAGCTAGGTATGTGTACATTCAAAATCCACAGTGCACATCGCATGTCTCCTGAGCTCCCCGGCAGTACCTAGCAAAATCATTGAAAAGCCTAAGGTTTTTCTTATGAGATTAAATAAATCCATGATTTCAAAGATTAACTAACTGCTTCGCCCTCGATTCATCTAGCTGCTCTTTGGTTCCTTGATCGTCGATCGGTCGATGATGACAGCACTAGCTAGGGAGGGAGAATGTGATTGGAATCCTCGGGTCTGTTTTTGGAGTGAAATGCATTAGAGGTCCTGAAACTTAACGGCGAAGTCCAAAACAGTTCTGAAACTAAGGATTCGCCTCAACTCAAAGTTGCTCCTGTTGTCCACCTACGGTCCTAAGTACAAGTAGCTAGCGTATATCTCTGACTTGGCACACGGCCGCCTCGTTTTAGTAGAACTTCGACCACTTTGGCGACATGCGGCAAGGTCGGACAGAACAAGCGCACCCCCGAGGTCACGCACCTACTTGCTTCGAAAGACTACGACGACCTCGCGCCGGGGGCGCGTTCTCCTTCTCCCTCGAGGTCGACACCCATGGGCACCACCGCCACCGCTGCTGGAGCTCCAGCTCCTTCCGGCAGCCACCAAGGCGCGCGTCTAAGACCGCCACGGCCTTGTTCTCGTCCTGCCACGAGCCACACGCGATGACGAAGCTGGAGCTCTCCATCGGCCCCGTTGTCGCCCGGACGAAGCCGATGATGGGGCGGAGGAGGTGAGGCGGGCCATGTAGACGATGGCCACCGCGGATGCCGAGAGGGCGCTGGCGCAGGAGCAAACGCTGAAGGTCTAGTGCCCCATCAACAAAATACGACAACATGGGTCTGATCTAGTGCCACCTCAACAAAATACGGTAGTCAATCGTATTGAGGAACGCATGTGGACATGCATAGCGAGATCAAGGCTGTGTTGAGGCAAATCCTGAATTCAAGAACTGTTCTGGACATTGCCGTTAACTTCTAGGCAAATCCTGAATTCAAGAGTTGAATGGATGTCTTACGTCGCGCTCAGGCCCTCGCCTACGTTGCTTGTCGAAGCGATCCGGAGTGGCATGCCCTCTCGTCGCCTCGCCGGTGCAAAAAAATCGCGTCGTTCAGGCCCTCGCCGACGGTTCCCGCCTCACCTCCGCCGCCCATGCATCCAAGCCGATAGAAAGTGGCCTCTCCTCTCCTCTCGTCTGGTCGCCCAAGCGACTTGGAATGTCTCACTGCCTCGCCCACCCAAGCGACCTGGAATGTCCAGGCGAGTTGTCTTGTGTTGGAAGACGTACTGAAAGCTGAGTGTCTCACGTCGCTCAGGCCCTCGCTGATGGTGCCCGCCTCACCTCCGTCACCCGTGCATCACATCCGATAGAGTGGCCTCTCGTCTGGTCTGGTCGATCTGGTGTAGTTTTTGGTACTACACCTACTCGACTCGCCGGAGGCTGGAGTCAAAGTTCATCATGAGCCGTGCTCCCAGGTTTGGCAGGACCTTAATTGGCCTCGTAGAGTCGCCGGCCATGGAGGTAGGCAGGGCAGGTGCGTGTAGGCCCCGAGCATGCAGCAGCTGGCCAAAATGATGTCTTACCTTGCGTTGTGGCCCTCGGCAACGTTGGATGCCTCGCCACGGCCACCGAAGCGAACCGGAGTGGCATGCTGCCCTCTTGTCGACTCGCCGGCGCAAAAGTTCACGTCGCACTAGTCACACGATCCGGGGAAGGAGCTCGCAGTTACGTCAATGGGATGGATGGATGGGGGAAGGAGGTCGCACTCGCGTCCAGTACGTCGCCGACGGTGCTTGCGTCGACTCGGTGCGTCGCCCAAGCGACCCGGAATGTCCCGGCGAGTTGCCGTCCTTGTGTTGGAAGACGTACTGAAGGCCGGGTGTCTCACGTCGCGCTCAGGCCCTCGCCGACGGTGCTCGCCTCAACCTCCGCCGCTTGTGCATCCCAGCCGATAGAGAGAGGCCTCTGGTCTGGTCTGGTCTGGTCGCCGGCGCCAAAGTCCAAAGTCACAAGTCACGCGATAGCCGACGCGCGGCATGGTCGCCGGCGCCAAAGTCCAAAGTCACAAAGGCTGGAGTCAGAGTTCATCCTGAGCCGTGCTCCCAGGTTTGACACTTTGGCAGGACCTTAATTAGCCTTGTAGAGTCGTCGGCCATGCATGGAGGTAGGCAGGCCGGGCAGGTGCGTGCAGGCCCCGAGCAGCGGCTGGCCAAACTGAACGGCGCGTAAAGGCGAGTTGTCGTCCTTGTGTTGGAAGGCGTACTGAAGGGGTGTCTCACGTCGCGCTCATGCCCTCGCCGACGGTGCTCGCCTCGCCACGGCTGCCGAAGTGATCCAGATTCACACCCCACAAGTCACGCGATCCGGAGAAGGAGCTCACAGTCATGTCAATGGGATGGATGGATCGGGGAAGGAGGTGACGCTCACGTCCAGTCGCCGATGGTGCTTGCGTCGCCTCGGTGCGCCGCCCAAGCGACCTGGAACGTGCAGGTGAGTTGTCGTCCTTGTATTGGAAGACCTACTGAAGGGTTGTCTCATGTCGCGCTCAGGCCCTTGCCGACAGTCCCGCCTCACCTCCGCCGCCCATGCATCCCAGCCGATAGAGAGTGGCAACCAACTAAATATTTTTATCTTGGATTCGCCAATGTGGACATGCATAGCGAGATCAAGGCTGCGTTGAGGCAAATTCTGAATTCAAGGATTGTTTTGGACATTGCCTTAACTTCCACGACTACACATGCATTTCACTCCCGTTTTTGGTACTGCACCTACTCGACTCGCCGGAGGCTGGAGTGAGAGTTCATCATGAGCCGTGCTTCCAGGTTTGGAAGGACCTTAATTATCCTCGTACAGTCGCCGGCCATGGAGGTTGGCAGGGCAGGTGCGTGTAGGCCCCCAGCAGCTGCTGTCCAACATGAACGATGTGCTCTAGAGATTCGTCGTCCTTGTGTTGGAAGAGTTGAATGGATATGATGTCTTACGTCGCGCTCAGGCCCTTGCGGGTGTTGCTTGCCTCGCCAGGGTTGCCGAAGTGATCCGGAGTGGCATGCCCTCTCGTCACCTCGCCGGCGAAAAAATTCGCGTCGCACAAGTCATGCGCTCACGTCCAGTCGCTGACGTACTTGCGTCGCCTCGGTGCACCGCCCAAACGACCCAATGTCCAGGCGAGTTGCCGCCTTTTTGTAGGAAGACGTACTGAAGGCTGGGTGTGCCTCACGCCGCGCTCAGGCCCTCGCTGACGGTGCTCGCCTCAACCTCCACCGCCCGTGCATCCGGCCCAGCCGATAGATAGAGGCCTCTGGTCTGGTCGCCCAAACGACCCGACAAGTCCAGGCGAGTTGCCGTCCTTTTGTTGGAAGACGTACTGAAGGGGTGTCTCACGTCGCTCAGGCCCTCGCCGACGTTGCTCGCCTCGCCTCCGCCGCTCGTGCACCCCAGCCGGTAGAGAGTGGCCTCCCCTCTCATCTGGTCTGGTCGTCGTCGCGCTGAGGCCCTCGGCGACGTTGCTTGCCTCGCCACGGCCGCCGAGCGAACCGGAGTGGCATGCTGCCCTCTCGTCGCCTCGCGTCAATGGGATGGAAGGATGGGGGAAGGAGGTCTCGCTCACGTCCAGTTGCCGACGGTGCTTGCGTCGACTCGGTGCGCCGCCCAAGCGACCCAGAATGTCCAGGCGTGAGTTGTCGTCGTTGTGTTGGAAGATGTACCGAAGGCCAGGTGTCTCACGTCGCGCTCAGGCCCTCGCCGACGGTGCTCGCCTCACCTCCGCCGCCCGTGCATCCAAGCCGATAGAGAGTGGGCTCTCCTCTGGTCTGGTCTGGTCTGGTCTGGTCGCCGGCGCTCCCGCTGGTCCTGTTCAACAACGCCACTCTCCCCAGGGCCCCTGCCACGGTCGACGCCTTCGATCTCTGGCAGTCCCCCGCCGTGCGCCGCCCCATCCTAGGGTTCAGCAGCCACAGCGAGTGCTCGAACTACTACATTCACGCCTCCCGCGACGGCCTCCTCCTCCTGTCCCGCACCTACCGCCTCTACTACATCTGCAACCCGGCCACGCGCCAGTGGTGTCCGCTCCCGAATGTGAAAAATGTCGCTGCTCTGTACCATCACCGCCCTTCCGGCGAGTACCGCATCCTCTACCGGAACATTCATCGAGACAACCCTGGCAGTGCTCTCTACTATGTTCTCGCCGTGGGCTCCTCCCTGGAGGAACGGAGGTGCATCACCTCACCCTCACCGGCCGTGAAGAAATTCATGACCGAGGCCCGGCTTAATCATGATAATCCGCCTGTCATGTTACATGACTGCCTCCACTGGTACTGCTGCTACTGGGACACTGGATGCAAGGAACAATTCGGAGTAGTAGTTTTTGACACGGTGCATGAAACATTCAGGCGTATGCGACCTTCCGTATCAGGCTACGCAGTACGTTTGGGTCAGATGGATGGCATGCTTTGCATCCGCCAGCAATGGAAAAGTACCACTTCGAGGCCACCTACCCAACTCTTGTAAGTACTTGGATCTTTTTGGTTTTCCATGTTCATGAGACCTACACCAACACAAACAAAGATAATAGTACATCTAATCACCGCTTTGGAAGGATATCTAGGGTAGACATTGTGGGGCCCACGGAACTAGGAGAGGAAGGGTTAGAAACCACCCTCTCTTGCATGTGATCATAATAGGTGTGTATATATATGGCGATGTGAAAATAAAAACCAATATACAACTCTGAAGTGGCACCTCTTTCGCGGATATGATAACCCCAGAGGGAAAATTTCCTTATAGTGCAAAACTACCACTCGCACCAACCCAACTATTCTAAGTACTTGGTCTCTTTTGAGTTTTTCGTGTTCTTAGGACATACACTAACACAAACAAAGAGAAGAGTCACAATGAATCACCACTTTCGAAGAAAATCTATGGGTAGATGTTGCGGAGCCAAGGGAATAGGCTTTCGCTTTAAATCGGGAGAGGAAAGGTCGAAAACCACCCCATATTGCATGCAATACTAATACGTCTACATAATTATGGGGTGAAGAGTAAAAACTAATATACAACTTTGAAGCACCTCATTCAGAGACATGACTGCTACATTGGAGGAAGATTTTAGACTTATATGCACTTGATCTCTTTTGGGGGGTGAACGACCCAACTCTTGTAAGAACTTGGCCTCTTTTGAGAGTTTTCATGTTCCAAGCACATGCACTAACACAAATAAAGAGAAGAGTCACATGTAATCACCACTTAGGAAGGAAACACATAACAGTTTTCCACGTGAAACTGACATAGTAAGGATCGAAAACCACCCCCTCTTTAATGGGAGTCGGAATATGGGTTTATAAGTGTGGTTTGAAGAGGGAAACTCTATATGCTTAGAGTTCTGGTATATAATTTAGATCTAGAATTATGCATAGGGTTTAGGTCTAGAGTTTAGATGTAGGTTTAGGTATAGACTTTAGATCTAATGGTATGTGAATGGTTAGGTATAAGATTCAATCTATGAATAAAAAAGAGCTCTGCCGAGTGTTTGAGATTCTACACTTGACAAAGGGCTTAAGGTGGGCCAAAAAGCCCAAATGTGCCCAGTCTTCCCCAATGCCCTAGATCGAGCCCCTCTTCTACTCCCGCGAGACTTTGGTGTCATTAGGTAGTGTCGTTTATCAGATGACTTTAGCTCGTGGGAGAAACACTCTCGGCGTCTAACCAATCCCCCTATGTTCTTCAGGTGGTCTTCCCCGTCTTCGACGTCTCCAGGTTCTCAGCGGAGCATGTTTCTATAACATAGTATTTCGACTCAAGGAATCCTCTCATTGTCGTGAGACTTGAACATTTGTTCTGGATCTTAACGATCCGTTTCTACTTGTTGGACGTCGTAGCCAGGTACGACGAGTTGGACCCCTTACGGCCCTCCCTTCCAATTGGTCTCCTTGCTTGTGCCCTAGTACATAGAATCGCTTCCCGACGGCGCATTCCGCATAGAGGTTGGTGTGTCGTCATGTCTATCAGGGATATGATATGTCGTCATGTACAAAGGTACCGTGTACATGGTTGTTTTAGCTAGCGGGAGTTGAGCCCGCCAATGGTGGAGGATGAGACATTTAGTCGTTGTCAGTGCCATGCACGTTTAGTCGGATGATGCGGCTGTTGTAAGTGCCAGAGAGTTCTCTATATACATAGACATGTAGTAGTGCAAGTGTATAATTGATGCATGCTCTTTATGAAATATGGGGTAGAAAATTTGCTGGGCATCATGATGTATCTATACACACTGGTGCAAGCCATATTATTGTGAGATTAGACATGCATGTGTGTAAGGTCACTAGCTAAATACAACGATCGGTACTAATTCCGGCGCCAAAACCAAATTTGGTAAGTCAACAACGGAAAATTGATTTTGGAGTGGAAATTTCGGATGACCAAGATTCACTGAAATAAACCAAGCGGCGCTGTAAACAAAGAGCTACCGCGGTATAATGGTTGGACGGCGGCACAATTAATTTCCGTGATCAGCAGTTATGGCATCTAATTAACCACGGAAGTGTTTTGGGTTAGCAGCTTGTAATTAATCACGAGAGGTGAGCATATTGTCAAAAGGAAAAAAAATCCACTAAGCTGAGTAGTAAAGAAGGAGGAAAATCCCGTGAGATCCAATTGACCCTCACATCCCTCTACCCAACACAACGACACACCACTGCCGCCCGAGACCGCCGCCGGCAGGGACGCCGCCTCCGTTTCCCGTCCTCCTGGCGAGCGGGAAGCACCCCACAGACAAGGGGCTCGTGGGAGCATCCATGCTCGCTCCCTCCGCTGTGGCCGGCAGAGCCACGACGAGCTAGCCCGGCAAGGAGGCCAAGGGCAGGGAGGGACGGAGCTGCATCCCCCGTCCCCGCTTCCGGTGTCCGACGGACCAGTTCCCTCACACGCGGCCGAAGCGGCTGCGGCGGGCGACGAGGAAGCAGCGGCAGTGGACGTCGAAGCAGCCGCAGTCGACGAGGTAGATGGTGAGGTAGACGAGGTAGGAGCCGGCGGAGACGACGAAGGACTGGCCGGAGTGGCTCGGAGGATGTCGCTGCGGTGGCCCTGGTACCAATTCCTCGTCTCCTCGTCCATCAGTTCCATGTCGCCGCCGCCCATGAGGAACGCCAAGTCTGTGTTCCTCTTCTTCGCCGCCGCCGTCGTCTTCAGCAGGGCAATCCGGATGCCTTGGTTGGCGAGCATTTCCCGCCACCTGCCGTCGAACTTGTCGTTCCTCCCGTCGGCGTGCGACCTCAAGTCGGCCCAGCACTTGTCGATCGACGCCTGCATCCTGTCGGCGGGATTGTCCGTCCGTTTGAGCTCTTTCGCCTTCTTCCGGCCGAGTTCAGGGCGCCCTTCCGCCGCGCAAGCCGCCGGAGCGTCGGGGTTGTACTCGCTCGGTCTTGCTCTTCGAGAGGGTCGTGCGAATTTCCTTCCACTTCTCGCAATTCTCGAGGCGGGCGTAGACGTTGAGGAACTTGAACTGCAGGCCGTTGTCGTCCGTGTACATGTCCAAAGCTCGGCGCAGCTGGGGAAAAAAGAGCACGGCGATACGGGTCAGGTAACGACGATGTACCTCGGTGATGCAGGGTCGGCGGAGCATACCTTTTGCTCCAAGTCGTGGCCGCTGATCGGCCGTTTGATGACCTCCTCCTGTATGCCGTGCCATTTGCTGCACGCCGTCTGCATGATCCCCCAATGGGTGGCCATTGCCTTCTCTCCCCTGTACACGTTCATGTTCGTCTTCTTGAAGTAGGGATCGACGAGTTTGCGTTCCTCCCCGGTACACGTTCATGTTCCATTAATCACTTCAAAGAGAGCCAAATAAGATATCATCAAGATGCATTAGGCTCAAAACAATACACAAGTATATGATGAGTCAAACAAACATACTTGAGTACACAAGATAGGCAAGTAAGACACAACACATACATACACATATTTGGTACAAAAACCAAACATGCAAAGGGGCAAGTAACTTACAATGAACATGAAGAGTTGAAATATAAGTTACCGCAAAGAGGAACATTGGATATAAGATATAGATGATAATCCATACGACTTGGCTTGGTAAAAATATAATATATGAAGATCCCTTAATTCTTCATGAAGTAGCCAAGTCTCCAATGCCCTCCACTTGTACCTATTGATCAAGTTTGAGATTGTTGGTCCCCAACCAAGTTGGGTCCTAAGAGGTTAGTCACAATAGGCTTGGCAACCCAAATGGTTCTTTTCTTGAAACCACTTTGAGTTCCAACAAACTTGGCAAACACATTGCCATCCTTATCCTTCCCTAAAGAATAATCATCATCAACAATTATAGGGTTAGATAAGGTACCACCTAAGCAAGAAGAAGCAAAGTGCCCCTTCTCACGGCATAAGTAGCAAGTGTTCCCCTTTCTCTTCTTTATTGATTTCTTCTCTTGGGGAACAATATCTTGATTCTTCTTGGGAAGTGGCCTATCTTCAACTTGAGGTCGAGCATGAGCTTGACCTTTACCTTGTGGCCGTTTCCCTTGTTGTTTCTCACTCAAGTGCTTCTTCTTTTTCTTCAATGGGCATGATCTAACATGATGCCCTTCAACCTTGCACTTGAAGCAAACCAACTTGGCCGGATCCTTGACTTTGTCTTGGCCCTTCTTCTTGTTGCTCTTGCTCTTGGACTTGTTCTTGTTATTGGAGTTGAATCCAAGCCCACTCTTGTCATTGGGGGATTGTTGCACACTTAGCATCTTGTCAAGTGCGGATTTCCCTTCATGACGTTTTTCCAAGTCTTTCTTCAAAGAAAGGACTTGGGCCTTGAGCTCTTTGATTTCCTCTACATGGTTAGTAGAAATACAAGTACTAGAGGAAGTAGAAGCATCATTGTTAGAGCAACAAGGCAAAGTGAGTAATCCAACACAAGGTGTATCACTAGTTTGACTAGATGGATTACAAGGACTAGCACATGGCAATATAGCATTTGTAGTAGAGATTGTGCTAGTGTCCATATGAGGCTCACAAGATGCTACCTTAGTGATACTAGCCTCATGAGCTAACTTAAGCCCATCATAGGAGATTAGAAGGTCATCATGAGAGCCCGAGAGCTTTTTATGACTTTCTTCCAACTTCCTATAATTGCTAGTTAGCAACTCAAGTTGAGCCCTTAGCTCAACATTCTCCTTTAAGGTCGATGCTTCACAAGAATTAGAGTTAGTAGCACAAGCATCATCAATAGATTTTTCATTTTCAAGCTCATAGGATTCAATTTTTTGTGTAAGCATAAAATTAGTATGCTTCTCATCTTTTAATTCATGCTTGAGGAGAGTGAATCTCATTCCCCCATTTTCAATATGGGACTCCAACTCCACTATGATTTCCCTATATTTATACAAGGTATCCATAGAGTGTTCGAGATTAGCACGAGCTTCTTTATTACCACGAAGAGAAGCATAAACCATTGACATATCATGCACCAAGGTATTATATTCTTCATCATTATCATCATCATCGTTCTCATCATTAGAGGATGTGTTAGGAGTCAAAGTAGGAGATACCTTTGATCCTTTTGCCATAAGGCACATGTGCAAACCGGAGGATGAAGATGAAGATATTCTTGAATCCTCATTTGAAGTCGTGTCTTGATCCATAGAGTGTTCGGTTTCCTCTACATTGTTAGTCAACAACCAACTAGAGGGAATAGAAGCATTTTGATTATGGGAACAAGACAAGGTAAGCATATCATCATGAGATCTATGTAAGCAATTTACACATGATATGCAAGGACTATCAACACAAGCATGTAGATTATTTTCTATGCTAGATGTGTTTAAGTCCAAAGAGGAAGCATTGCAATGGGATAGAGATGAAGAATCATCACTATTGAGCATAATATCAACATTGCAATTTTCCTCACCACTCACCATATCATTACCTCGTGTTTTGCTACACGTTGGTGAAGTGGAAGTAGATGATATATCATCACGACCGGAGGTGGAAGCAACTTGGAGCTCTTCATGATGTGAAGGGGAAGAGAGCTCCTCGGAGTCACCACCGACCAATTGAGAAGTGGATCCACCAAACATTTCCTTAAGCTTGATCCACATCTCATGAGACGATTTTCGCTTTATATATATCAAGAACCTACGAAAATCGGGTCTCAAAGAGAATAAAAGCTCATTAGATACTTGAGCTTCAAGATGTAAGTTTTTCTCATCCTCTAAAGATAGATTTTGAGAATCCATCGGAGGAGAAAACCGACATCTAGAAATTGCTCTATATGTGGACACAAGGTCCGAAGCTTACAAAGCAAGCAATTTCTCCACAAAAGATAATTTGTGCCATTAAAGACAATTGTGTCATTGTGCACTATACTAGCCGACATCTTTACTCTCAAGGCGGTGAAGCCTTAAACAAGGAGAGACCTTGCTTTGATACCAATTGAAAGATCGAGATGTCGCCTAGAGGGGGGGGTGAATAGGCAATTACAAACTCTCGCGGATTTGTCTTGTAAGAATGCGGAATTAAACTATCGTTTAGTTTACAAGCACAAACCCTAAATATGCTAAGCTCAACTAAGTGTAACAATAGCAACTAGAGCTAAGCAAGATAGGCACAAGATATATGTAGCACAAGTGATAGCAAGATATATGTACTTCAAGCACGATGGCTATCACAAGGAAAGAGAGCTCGGGTATAGAAATAACCGAGGCACGCGGAGACGAGGATGTATTCCCGTGTTCCCTTGCTTTGCAACAAGGTACGTCACGTTTGGAGGAGTGGAGGTCCCACGAAGGATTCCCGCGCCACGAAGGCTCACCCTATTCTCCGAACCACACCCACGAAGGATAATGGCCCTTTCCTTATGGTTAGCTTTTCCTCCGCTCCGGAGATGGCAAGCTCCACAACCACTTCACAAGCTCCACAAAGGAGAAGCCCGGACCTCTTCACAATCTTCTTGAAGAGATCACCGAAGCACCAATCACCAAGCCAACTAGGAGGTCACCCTCCAAGAGTAACAAGCTCACGGTCTCTCACTCGAACAAATCGTGGTGGAGAGCTCAACACTATGCAATGATGCAAAGCAAGAACACCGGAGGTGTTCAAGTCCTTCACACTCAAATCCCACCAAAGCAACGAATGCTAGGATGAGATTGGAGAGGAAGAACAAGGGGAAAAGTCAACCAAAGACTCCAAGATCTAGATCCCAAGAGATTCCCTCACTTAGAGAATAAATGGATCGGTGGAAGTGTAGATCTAGATCTCCTCTCTCAAATCCTCAAATATGAGCAAGAGTGGTTGGAGGAATCAAGGGGGAGAGCAAGTTCTTCAAATAGCAACAATGGAGGTGAGAGAATGGGAAGAACTGCTTGCTCAAGGTGGAAGAAAGGACTATTTATAGCTATGGAGCAAATATAACCGTTGGGGGAAAAACCGGAGAAAGAGACAAGAAAAACGGGCAGAAAAGTCGGCCCGGCCGGCCCGGGCAGCCGGCTGACCGGATCCGTGGCCGGACCGGCCGGTCCGGGATCCGGCCCAGCCGGACCCAGCAGCCGGGCGGGGCGCGCGCCGCTCATGGGCGGCGGATAGGCCTGCGAGCGCGCGGGGAGAAGAAAGGCCCAGTCCGGCCAGGAGGCCGGTCTGGCCGGGGCGGGAGCCGGGCGGGTCGGTGGGGCACCGGGCACTGGGCCGGATGGGGCGGCGGCCCGGTTACGGTCCGGTCGGACCGGAGGGCTGGCTGGGCTGGCCGGCGCCTGGGCCGGTGGCCGCCGGTCGACCGGGTGGGCCGGCGTGCGGCCCGGCAGGCCGGGCGGCAACCGGCCGCCTCCCCCCTTTTTTCTTTTCTTTTCCTTTTTCTCTTTTACCTTTTCTTTAATAACTATTGCTCCCGAACTCCGATTAACATGAAACCAATTTTGTTGGAAAGATAACGACGAATAGAACCCCAACAAAAACTGGAAATATGGAGACTCCTCACAGAACATTTTAGATGATTTTAGAGAGGGAGTCTCCCACCGTCAAGAAACGGTGAAGACGTCCAAACTCGAAAACGCAATAGAAGATGCATGCGGATTCCGTTTTCATTGAACTTGGGCTTGTTGTAAATCTAGCAACAAGCTCAAGAACCTCACACAGAGAAACACCAAGAAGCAATAAGGATATGCAAAGTATGCAAAGGATTGAGCTCCCTAAGACGATGTGATCAAGTTACTTAACCGAAAGCCCCTCTTAATAGTGCGGCTATCTATCCTATAATCCGGTCTCCCAACATCCACCTTGAGACCGGTAAAAGGAAAACCTAGCAAGTCCATACCTTTGCCTTGCGCATCCCGCTTGATCTTGATGATAACTCTTCAAGCTTCACTCAAGCCGGAATGCCTCACTTGATCAATGTTGCTTCGTGAAGACTCACAAATACTCTCCCATACACTATGATGGGAAAGCCACATTGATGCACATCTTCACATGTCCATTATCACCAAATGGACGGCAAGCTTCAAGCATGTGATTCACTCAAGATGCTCATCTTGAACTTGCCCAACTCAACCTTGTATCTTCTCATACTCACATAAGATAGAGCATGGCTAATATTGAGTTCCACATAAGAACTCCATCTTCATTTCTTCTTCTTGATCATATCACATATATATCTTCATACCGATGATCTTGATGCCAATACACAAGGTATACCTTTATCTTCATGGCATCCATACTTGAATCCAACACATGGAGAGCAAGTAGTACCTATGGAATATTCCTTCATATAAACTCAATGAAAACATTAGTCCATAGGGGTTGTCATTAATTACCAAAACCACACATAGGGGCAATGTACCCTTACAGCTTGGAAACCACCCTCTCTTGCATGGGATCCTAATATGTGTGTATATATATGCGATGTGAAGATAGAAACCAATATACAACTCCAAAGTGGCACCTCTTTCGCAAATATGATTACCTCAGAGGAAGATTTCAAACTTATAGTGCAAAACTACCACTCACACCAACCCAACTATTCTAAGTACTTGGCTTCGTCTGAGTTTTTCGTGTTCTTAAGACATTCACTAACACTGAGAAAGAGAAGAGTCACAATGAATCACCACTTTCGAAGGAAAGCAAGGGGGTAGATGTTGCGGAGCCAAGGGAATAGGCTTTCGCTTTAAATCGGGAGAGGAAGGGTCAAAAACCACCCCATCTTGCGTGCAATACTAATACGGCTACATAATTATGGGGTGACGAATAAAAACTAATATACAACTCTGAAGCGCCTCATTCGCAAACATGACTACTACCTTGGATTAAGATTTCAGACTCATATGCACTTGATCTCTTTTCGGGGGTGAACGGCCCAACTCTTGTAAGAACTTGGTCTCTTTTGAGAGTTTTCATGTTCCTAGCACCCGCACTAACACAAATAACATGTAATCACCACTTAGGAAGGAAACACATAATAGTTTTTCCATGTGAAACTGACAGAGTAAGGATCGAAAACCACCTCCTCTTGAATGTGAGTCGGAATATGGGTTTATAAGTGTGGTTTGAAGAGGGAAACTCCATATGCTTAGAGTTATGGTATATACTTTAGATCTAGGGTGTATGCATAGGGTTTAGGTCTAGAGTTTAGATTTAGGTTTAGGTATAGACTTTAGTCTAATGGTATGTGAATGGTTCAATCCTAGGTTAGATATAAGATTCAATCTATGAATAAAAAGAGCTATGCCGAGTGTTTGAGATTCTACACCTGACAAACGGCTTAAGGTGGGCCAAAAAGCCCACTTATGCCTAGTCTTCCCCAATGTCTTAGATCGAGCTCCTTCTACTCGCGCGATACTATGGTGTCGCTAGGTAGTGTTGTTTATTAGCTGACTTCCGATCATGGGAGAAACGCTCTCGGTGTCTAACCAACCCCCCTATGTTCTTCAGGTGGTCTTCACTGACTTCGACGTCTCCAGGTTCTCGGCGGAGCATGTTTCCAGAGCATAGTATTTCGACTCAAGAAATAATTTCATTATTGTTCTACTTGTTGGACGTCGTAGCCATGTACGACGAGTCGGACCGCTTAATACGACCCTCCCTTCCAATTGGTCTCCTTGCTTGTGCCCTAGTACATAGAATCGCTTCCCGACGGTGCATTTCGCATAGAGTTTGGTGTGTCGCCATGTCCATCAGGGTTATCGGTGCTATGCATGTTTAGTCGGATGATGCGGCAGTTGTAAGCGCTAGAGAATTTCTCCATATACAATGCAAGTGTACAATTGATATTGCATGCTCTTTGTAAAATATAGAAAATATGATGGGCATCATGATGTAAGCTACATGCAAGCTGTATTATTGTGAGAAGACATGTATGTGTGTGTAAGGTCACTAAATACAGCGATCGCTACTAATTCTAGCACTAAGACTGCTCATAGTGGGAGTAACATAGCTACTAACATCACACATCTCAAGACATTTTGGTGACATGGCATGCTAATAAATGAAGAAAGAGAGTGAGGTGGTAACTAGCTATGTTACCATAACATCACACATCTCATGGCAAGATGAGTCTACAACATAATAAATGATACAATGCATGACACCACATATAAGCTACTATCCACTATGAAGGTAGTAACTTAGACTAGTAACATGGCATATGTTACTAGTCTAAGTTACTCTCCACTATGAGCAGCCTAAAACCAAATTTGGCGGCACAATTCCGTGAATGGTTGGGCGGCGGCATAATTTCCGTGATCAGCCTGTAATTAATCCCGTGAGATCAAATGAGTAGTGAGATCGAAGCGGCAGAATGGTTGGGCGGCGGCACAATTTCCGTGATCAGCAGTTATGGCATCTAATTAACCACGGAAGTGAATCCCATGAGGTGAGTATATTGTCAAAAGGAGAAAATTCCACTAAGCTGAGTAAAAAAGGAGGAAAATCCCGTGAGTAGTGAGATCCAATTGACCCTCACATCCCTCTACCCAACACAGCCACACACACACCACTGCTGCCCGAGACCGCCGCCGGCAGGGACGCCGCCTCCGTTTCCCGTCCTCCTGGCGAGCGGGGAGCACCCCTCAGACGAGGGCTCGTGGGAGCATCCATGCTCGCTCGCCGGCCGAGCCACGGCGAGCTAGCCCGGCAAGGAGGCCAGGCGGGCCAAGGGCAGGGAGGGACGAAGCTGCATCCGTCGTCCCCACTTCCGGTGGGGATGGGCAACGAAGGCGATGCGGTTTCTGACCATGCGCCGCTCCCCGACCTCGCCGCACTGCGCCACCAGTCAAGCCTCGCCGGGCCGCCGCCTCCGTGGCATGCGTCTTCGCCGGGGGCGCCGGCGGCAGGCAGGACATGGACGCGGCCATGCGGCCAGGGCGCATCTGCCCCCAAATGTGAAGCCCGACTCTCTATGCCGCTCGTCCACGACATGCAGGAGATCGAGCTGATTGGCACCAAGGTCCATCGCGGTGATCACGACACTTCAAAGGTTGATTTTTTTCCCCTTGGATGCAGACTCTGTTCGGTTTCGCTTTGGCCGTCAGTATTAGGCCTCCATTAGCAGCAGCGCCATAATTAGAAAGGTGAATCCGTAGTGTAGTTTCCTGTGATTAGGAGGATGAGGCGATGAGCATGCGAGAGACACAACGCCATGCCTTCTTGTTCCTTCGTATTTCGCTGTTCTGCAGCGTGCTGTAGGTTCAGATTGCAATGATGTGATGCAGACTGTAATACTAATTATCTCTAGAAATCTTGCTGCCAAGTTAAGTGAGTTACCATGTTGGTGGTTTCTCTTCTACATAGTATCTCTTTTGCTTATCTCTATTTTCCAGAAACTAATGATTATGTCAACTTGCATTTTTTTGAAACGGCTAAGTGTTGCTGATATTCCAGTTAGCTAGTTGACATTTCTTTGGTGGATTAAGATAGTTTTCTTCATTCATCAACTGATGTTTCATGGCATTCTGCTTTTCTTGACGAAATTGGCAATTGGCAACTGACAAGTACTTTTTTCAGTCTTGCATGAATATTGTTCAAGGTATCTTAACATGGAAAATGTACTACGCGATTGCCCCAATTTATCTTTAAATGCGGTGTTTCTTCAACACCAACAAGAAAGGTCGAAATGGCAAAACTGAAACTAAAAACATATATTTGATTATCTTTTGCCATTTTTTTAATCAGCACCCACTATCAGAATATAATATGACCGTAATCCATTAAAATCTGCATTCTATGTGGGACATCAGGTCACATAAACGATTAAAACACTGGTTTAACAGTCTGATTTGGTCCAGGTAGAGGAATGGACAGGTTAATTTAATGGATGCCATTGTTATTCTAAGGTGCTATTTTTGTTGTCAGTACAGTGTATTACATTCTTGATCGGTGTGCTAACCTGTATCTGATATGGGGACGGGCAGCAAATGAAACGATGAAGCTCCGCGATGGCCATGGCTGGCAGGAGGTGCAGATCCGTCAGAAACTCGCTGCGGCGCAAGACTGGCGGCTGGGACGCGTCGAGGACGAGCAAGTGTTCTCCTTAGTGAGGGGCTACTGTTGGTCTCCATGGGGAGCCATCACTAGCAACCTCCCTAACCACCTCCGCGAGATGTCGCTCCCGGCCACCATTTTGTTCGCAGCGAGCTTGGCATGCCTGATGGTGCGCCACCTCCATGACTTATAAAGCATGCATTTCATTTAAAAGAAATTTCCATGCAACCGTTCCTTTGGTTGATTGTTCTTTTTGTTAATTATTGGCCAACTGTGAACTGACATAACATAATTTTGCAGAGATATTGTCTGTTGCATGTTGCTCATCCGCCATGCTCACGCTCCCTGTTGTGGCTGGCCGAGTAGGCCAAGGGCGGGGACCGGCCGAGCTGCAACCATTTTCCCGATGGCCAGTTGGGATGAGCAACGCTGGCGACGGCCGTGTTACGCGGGAGGAGCGGGGCTGTGAGAAGTTCGCTGTGGCGCAAGACTACATGGAGGCGTGGAGGAGAGATGGTGGTTGCCTTCACAAGGTGTTGCTGCCTGCCTCCATGGGGAGCCGCCGCTGGCGATCTCCGGTTGTCAGCCACCATTCCGTGTCGTAGTAGGATGCCACCCCCACAAGCTTCTCCCGGTGAGCTCTCTCTCCTCCTCCATGTAGCCTTGGTAAAATTTATTTCTCTCCTATTGAATTGAGCATGTCGGTAGTAAATAAAAGCTTGCGTGTATAAAATAAAACCCCAGAAGGTTCATTTCATTTGTGATCGATAGATCGATCTCATCAGCAGTCGTATATGTGTGTGTTTTTTGTGTGTGCCTTGGTTAGAGGAGTGAACAAGCCTTTGGTAATCCTCAACTTCTCAAGGATGTTCCCTGTTTTCTATGGCATTGTTGTTGTGAATTAAATCCATGTGCAGCAGGGACTTGGGTAATTTTGCAGAGAGATGTCGTTTCGTGATACTTAAGTGTTACTTATTGTTTGCATGACATTGGTAATTTTGCCATCTGACCATTGGCCTGAGAGTAAATGTGAATTTTCTTTGTTGGTGCCATTGACCATTGGCCTGAGAGATATGGTTGCTACTTTGCTATGTTTTTGAAAATAAAGGTGTTCATTAGACTCTGTCAGATGTTTAATAGGTTGCATCTGCAACAAAAGTTCAAGTTTTTTGTGTATTAAATTTCGTCGTTGATACTTCATTGATGTTGCAAAATGTATGTAGAGTAGCTATTTGGCCGCTGCTTATGGATGTTTCATGTCTTGGTCTATGTTGGAATTTATACTTGGTTATGATTGATTAACAAAAATATCAAGTTACGGTTCACATAATACTGAGCTAGATCATCTGCAAATCTACCTCCCATCTTATCTAATTGTGGTGACCTTTGCCATCACCTGAAGGGCTGGTTGCACCTTTAGTTTCAGTAAGAATAACAGAGAAGGGTATTTACCCCCAACGCTACCCCCTTTATTACAAAAAAAATCCAATATTTTTTTATTTCATTAGATTAGACATTGAAGTAGTCGAGGAAACATGATGACAGAATGGATGAAGTGTGATATCAGCTACCCACAAAAGAAATTATTGGTGAGATTGAAAGGCACGATTTAAGCTAGTGTGTAGTATGTTTAAAAACACACAACTGGATTGAAAATAGTGCCATATTGTTTAAGCAAATCTTCAAAAGGGACTAAATTGTCATAAGTGTGCCTTCATCTTCGTATTTGGTTCCATAGTTTGCAACAACATCTCCACCTCAGGTGCTAGATCAAGCTTTGATTTCAGCGGAACAAATGTTCCCAGGGCGCAAACTGCAAGCCCCATAATGAACTGGGTAAGATCTCTGTCCATGTTAGTAATAATTAATCAAATCTCAACACACAACAGTAGCGACAAAAGAAAGTACATGGGAACAGGGTGCACGCCTCCTAGTTTGGAAAGTGAACATCCCAATATCCCACATGTTCTTGTGCATGGAGAAGAGAGCGACAACACTCCCCTAGTTGATCATACAGTGACTGCATAATGCAAGTAACCTGCCGAAGAACTAACTATGCTGATCTAATAAAAGTTCTAGATAAGAAGTTAATATACTAAGAGAGCGCGGAAGGTAGTACTGAATAAATTCCAGAAGCTTACTCTATGCAAGTAACTGTTTTGATGGAAATCACAGGGTTTGAAGAGAAGTGGAATTAGTAATTCCAGTAATAATAACTGCTGCATACACGGTACCCATGGCATTAGATATATTATGCTGGATCTCTTGGCAATATAAAACACATCATGGACAGCTCACCACGAATATCGCTATTAACACGTTCACCGGGAAATTAGTGGCGGAACCAGGACATACCTTCTAGAGCCAAAATTTCTAGCAAATCATCCCAAACATCTAGGAAATAATGACAATCCATCAGAACCGAACTGCAATATACTGACAATTCCTCTAGTATCATCAATTTTGCTTCCACAGGTAAGCAAGAAACCGAGCACAGAATGACTAAGCATATAATTCCTAAAGTAAGCTATTTAGATTCATTGTTTGGTTTGCTCAGGGTCTCGACAATTTATTTGGTCTGCCTGAAATGCAACACAAACATGTATGAGTAGCAGAAATGTGAACATGAAACAGGTGTGGGATTAAAAGCCGGTAATGAATGGTCAGTGGCATCTCTCCCTTGCACCATCGGTACACAACCATGCTGAACTATGCATATCCTGAAGCCAAAGTACACCATGGTGCTTCTTCATTTCTGAGTACGTTCAGTACAGTGATATCAGGAATCAATCAATATATGAAAGTGATATTCGATGCATAAATCATAAATTAAACCTCAACTATTATTTGTGTCTGCGAGTAAACAAATTGATTTACAATTTAGAAACAACAATAAGTTCAGACCATCCATATCAGGAATATCTAGCCTTTATTTTACATATAAAATGTTATCTCGTGTAAAAACTACAGAAATCATTTTGCATTCAGCCATTAACACAAAAACTCCAAGTGCAGAACTACAACAGACTACATTACATGAGCAGTACCACGATCAGAGATGCAGAGGAAAAACATTAGAACTACAGAAGACGTGCATTACATGTGCATACTCATTAACTTAAGAAGAGGAGATGATGAAACCGTCAGGTCTGAAGTCTGAACTTCAAGCCTGAGCAGATGCATCAGGTCAATGTATGTCATCTCTGACCTCCATTGACCCAGAAAAGAAATTACGTAGTCACTGTCCACAATTCACCAGCGTACAAATACATCACATTATGTGCATGCATCTTTTAAAGATAGAAAAAGAAGGAAAAAACAACCTAGCAATAGTGGGCGTTGGTGCAGAACCGCATGGCAACCTGGATGGCGCCGGACTTGAAGGTTGGACGGCGCACTCGCCCGGCGGCGGGCTGGTACGAGGCGAAGGGATGGTGTCGTCCTGGCCGTGCTCCGCCGTAGAAGCTCCTGATGGCCGAAGGAAAAGGGCGCGGACCTCGGGAGTGGCCGTAGGAAGAGGGCTGGCGGCGACCTACACAGCTCCTGCGAGCGACGGAGAGCTCATGGGTGACCGGGAGATGGGAAATCATGGGAGGGAGGGCGGTGAAGGATTCGGGGGGAACCCTAGCCGCCATGCTTGGTTCTCGCGAGGAAAGAGGACGGGGGAGAGAAAGAGGTATCGCTCGGGATGGGCTTGGGTTGGGCCCGATTGGACAGACAACTCAAGCGGGATTTGGTTTGGGGGTAAAACGGTCTAAAAAAATATGGTTGACGAAACCTCTGATCGGAGGAAACAGAACAACTTCGTTCTTTTTAAGTAGTAGAGATTCAGATTTTTATTTCATTTTTTTCGAAATTTGAATATTTTCGGATATGGACATAATTTAAATTTGAACATTTTTTAAAATTTGTAAATTTTATTTTTTCCAAAAATTAACATTCTTAGTTATGAACAATTTTCGAATTTGAATATTTTTTCAAATTTGAACGCTTTATATATTTGAACGGATTTCAAATTTGAACGCTTTTATAATTTGAATACTTTTTGTATTTGAACGGATTTCAAATTTGAACGCTTTTTTAATTTGAACATTTTTTTAATTTGAACGGATTTTAAATTTGAACGCTTTTTTAATTTGAACATTTTTTATATGAACGGTTTTCAAATTTGAACGATTTTTAAATTTATTTTTTTTTAAATTTTGAACTATTTTCAAATTTGAAAATTTCTAAATTTAAACTATTTTCAAATTTGAACAAAAATAAAAATAAACAGAAAAGAAAAAAAGAAAAAGAAAAAAAAGAAACCAAAAATAAAAAAGAAAAAGGAAAGAAATGAAAAAAGAAACAAAAAAGAGAAAACAGAAAAAAGAAGCGAACTGGGCCGACCAGGCCGGCCCATACCGCGCGCGGGGGGTGTGCGGCGCGCGGTAGCGGCCGACCTGGTCGGTGTATAGGTTTTGCCGCGGCTTCGGTGAGGAAGAAGATGGCTACGACGAAGCCATGGGCCGGATGGTTGATTTCGGCCATCATGTTTTGGCCCGAAATATGGTTGCTATATTCAAGGCCCAAACCGCTCCTGCATATAAGCAAGCTGAGCTCACACTAATGCTCAAAAAAAAAAAAAAAAAATTGAGCTCACACTCGCGTCGACAAACACTTATACCTCCTGATGACCATGGCTACCCATTCTCCATTTACGCATCAGATTTTTACAACTAAGGTAAAGGTATGGTAGAAAATTTTAACCTATAAGTAAGTAAATGGTAAAAAGTCTATACCCAGTGGGTATGACGGGTGTGGGTATGGAAATGCAAAACCCATGTTACATGTGGAATCTCTGTTTAATAGAATATGTTCATAGAAAATCCCAAAAACTTTACCAACCGCCTCCTCGACTGGCCAATTTTTTAAACTCTTTTTCCTACCCGCCGCCACGATCCCGCGTCTTTTGCTTTTCGTTTCGTCTCTCCAGTCCACTCTCCGGTATCTCCGTCTCCCCTACTCCCGGAAACCAGAGTCCCAATCCATCGAGGCGCCGACTACCATCCTCTTTAAATTCCTCCTCCCATCTCCGCCTATGTAGTGCTCCATTGCTCCCCTCACTGGTAGGCAGTAGCTGGCTCCACCATCCTCTCACCATAGTTGCTAGTCTACATGCAACTTATGTTGGACGGTAATGTGGGAGTGGTGTTTTGGAACATGGGTGCATATGCTCTCTATATTTTGAAATGCATCTTATGTACATTTTAAATTTTTAAAAATTGAAACAAAAAATTTGTACGTACATCTTCACGTGCTACACGCTCACGTCGTTTCATAAAAAATCGACTTATCATGTGACGTGTGTAAAAAAGACAAAATTCAGTGCTAAAAACAATGCTTTTTACAAGATAAAGTTTCTCTTTTTTACATAGACCACAAAAAATATTGGTTTTTCCTGAAACTTAGCCAATGCACATACATTATGACGATGTACATGTAGATTTTTTTATCCAAATTTTTTGACATTTCAAAATATGTTTTTTTGGTAGAGGGAGCATACGCACCCTGGAGCCAAATTGAATTTCCGCGGTAATGTTCTTTTCTTTCACATAGCTTGTGTTGATTTGTTGTTTATATTCATATGTCATACTATTTTGCTTTTATATTCATAGCTTGTGATGTTTTGCTGTTTATATTCACATGTCATACTGCCGGGTGGGTATTACCCATGGTTTTTTTACCCGTTCGGGTGCGGATATGGGATAAAATTTGTACCCAGGTGCGGGTGCAGGTAGCGTGTAAACTTTCAGGACATGGGTGCGGGTTTTGTTAGGCTCCACTCACACCAATGGCCATGGGTGCCATCGGGACTTCTAGTCGCACCCCTCGTTCTCCACTTCGGTGTAGGTTCCTCGCCGGAGATTCCGCGATTCTAGAAGGCCTGCCTCCCCCTCCATCTCCCGCCAACAAGCTAGCCAATTCATCATCTTTTCCATCGGCTTTCTTCCTCGAGAAGTCTTCGAGCTGTCATTGCGCATCAAGAATTCAAGATGGATCTTCAGAGATTCACCGGCGGTGGCACGGCGAGGCGAGGGGACAGTGGACGTCGACCAACGCAATGGGACGCTCAGAGGAGGAATGGCGCGAGGAAGATCGCACACCATCCTTCTTTTGTTATATAGTATAATTTGTGTGCTCGTAAAGCATCCTAATGGAGCATTTAAACACGCGACCTGTAAAACGCGATTTTAGGCCGCTGAGCTCGTGTTTATGGATCAAAAAGTGTTGTCGCAGAACTGAGCCCGTAAAGCAAAACTGTAAAATAGAATATTTGGCTCAATGTAGTTGCAGCCCATCACCGAGCCGCGCATCCGATTCAGTAGGCTTGTGCGGTCCTCCAACTCCTTGACAGCAAGGATGAGGATGGTGATCTCGCCGTCGTTGTCCTGGAGCATATCGTCAAGGTTGGAATCGTCCAACGAGGACAAATCAGACATATCAACGTCAGTGAACTCATTGGTCGAGTTCATCCTTGATTCGGCTAGCGCGGCAGTAGGCGGGCCGCGGAGGTGAGAAGCAGAGACGCGCGGGATGCGGGGCAACCAACGAGAGATCCGTGTTGGCAGATTCAACCAAATCGAGCAGCGGCGGCGGAGTCCGGTGGTGGCGCGAAAATGGGGAGAGGGTGATGGGTTGGGGCGGGGTGAAGCTTCACCCCACTAGATATGGATTTCCGTTCAGTTCGGCATCCTAGCTCACGAAAACACAGGCCGGATGGGTGTTTTGGGCGCGAATTGTAAAAAAAAAATTCGGAGTGATATGCGCTGTTTTTCGAGCCAACACCTTAGGCAAATCCTATACA
>NC_061512.1:209840677-209993034 GCF_022539505.1 Lolium rigidum | reverse complement strand
TATGTATTGTTACTGAAATATTAGAAATGAAGAAACTGAAAAGCGAGGACTGAACGTCGTTCAAGAAGAAATCAAACTGAAATAAGATTTAACCAGTTGTTGCGAAGAAAGGATGAGAGAAGGGGAACGAAGAAAAATGACATGAAAAATATAAATAGCTAAAAAGAGAGAATGACAAACAGATAGAATGAAGAAAAGAAATATGCAGAGAGAAATATGACTGAAAATAATGAGAAAATAGAAATAAAGAATGGCGCCGAGGAAAATAAACTAGAGATTAAAAAGAAAATGAAAGATTGGTGAAAACAACAATGAAGAATGGCTGAAAATAAGGAGATGAAAGGAAAGAAAAGGAGAAAACAATAAGAAAAGAAAATAAAAGATTGAAGAAAGAAGAATGGCCGGGGAAAATAAAAGGATGAAAGAAGAAAATGACTATCTTGAAAAACTGAGAATGCATTACTGGCACCGATATAATAAACTCTATAATACAGAAAGTAAATAAGCAAAAGAAGAAACAGAAATGGCCGAGACATCAATAAGATGAGAAACTGAAACTGTCCATGCTGCTATTTCGTTTAGGACAGCCGTCCCAGTTTTGGTGCAAGTGTAACCATACCTTCCGCACCAATGTACTTGCGAAAGTCTCACAAAAATGACTTCGATGCCGTCATCACCCTCGTAACTTCAAGACGCAAAAAAGCATATATACACTACGTAAATAACACCAAAGAAAACAAGTCAGGACAAAATGACACACATGCACATACACTGTGCTTCACCCATGTGCTTCCGGAAAATGCACACCCATGTGACCATTCAAAAAAAGGAGACAGCCTGATGCCATACAATACACCTATTGATTAAAAGAAACCACATCTCAAAATGAATAGGTGATACACAGGTACGATTAAAGTCAGTATCAATATCAATAATTCACGTTCACAATCCTTTTGCATGAAGTCGGCTGGTATTAACATCAATGTGCTGTTCATTGATTCAATACCATGTTGATGTTGTTCTCGCATTTTAACACATCATTGCTGCAGTAAAGAAGCAGGTGGAATGTTATTTGTAGAATGATGTACCACATCTGCTGCGAAACATCATTTCAGATATTTCGCAACAGACCTGGCCTAACAAACACTATCTCACTAGCATAATGAATATTGGTGAGGGGGAAATTGATGCAACATGTAAAGTAAGATACAACTGTTATTAAGAACACATGTATTAACAAGTATGAAATCATTACTGAGACAAAAACTACCTAAAACACACAATCAAAAGCTATTTTTCAAGTATTGGATAGGATGTTACATAGAACAAAGAACTGAAATCATCAATAGTAAATGTTCGCCGGTGAAATCGAGCATCTTCCGACACGAGGTCAGCGATGGTTTAGCCGGGTCGGTTATGGTGAACAAATGATGGTTTCAACAATGCTTGTTCTTCGATTTCTGCCCGCTGGCTGAAGGAATGCTCAGAGTCCATGACTACTTCATGAGCGCTGCCAAATAAACGTAAGCTCGAAGAAATATTTCAGGCTTCATCAGTATACACAAACAAAAATGAGGTTACCGAACATTGCGTTTATACACAAACAGGAATGTCGAAAATAGTATGGCAGAACGATTCGCCGTTAGTAGTGTTACACATCGTTGAGTCACTTTTCGAGATCAATTCAAGGTTGTAAAAGCTGGTCGGCTGAATCACACCAGATAAGGTGTTTGGTTGGTGTCCTCAGCATTACGCTTCGGCCTGACATTCCCTGAATGTTCATTACTTTCAGGCTTGAAGTCCTGAAAATAATGAATGTCTGGCTTCCGAGATTTTACAAGTCTTTGTTAAAAGAAAGCGAGCTTGGCACAAGCAGATGATAGCCTGGTTCAGGCCTTCCCGCCACGCCGACATTAAAGCTGCCTGCACACCAGTGAATAGCAGGTCTGCTTTGTAAAGATTTGCGCCGATCAACAAACAAACACCATAAATAGGCTGGCCCGATCGTCTCGGCCGTGAGGTTTTCTTTCTCGTGTTAATATTGTAGCAGAATTCAAGTTTAACCATCACACAGTTGTCGAACCAAAACACATTAAATAACGCCAGGCAATGCAGAAATCCACATGCCAAAGCTGAAAGCAAAACAAAATCGACATACTCACACCACCAAAGTTTCAATGCTCTCTTCGCCAAACAGTTCAAATCGCTTTTCCCATTTCGGTGGAAATAAGATCGCTGTCGACGCTGACGGCGAACATAATTCGAGCATGTCTGAATTAAGAGTCGATGTAAAAAGGTTTTTTACACACACAAAAATAATATTAAGACGCGATACGCGTGTCGCGAGTAATCAACGCTCGCGGGCCGAAGAGTTTATCAGTGAAATCAGCCTCAGTTAATATTAGACAAGTGATTTTTTATAATCAGGGAAATGCTATTCAAATTAGATTTTCATTCTTCTTTAATTCAGCATACAAGCGATAAGGATACTCCGGCGGTACCTAACTCAAAAAATAAAACACAGCAGACACATGAAATGCACAATTACCTCAAACAATGTCAGTCGCAACCATATCAGTAATTAACATTTGCACGTAGCCTTCGGGTTCATGGTATTGCGAATAGCATTTAGTAATTGAATGTTTACATTAAATTTGCTCATGCTAACTCTCGCAATACCTCACATTACCCCAGTTACTGAACTCACGTCATGAATGATTAATGCTCGTGACAACAACGTACGTAAAACAAATCCCCCCACCAAAGGAAAATCTAACCCTACTCAATATTAGAACACACTATTTGCGCTGGACTAGTATCAGCGAGTTAAACGGAAAGAGTAGCTGATCATCACAGCCGGAGGCACCGGGAGATAAATGACCAAGAGAAGCTGCATATCTTGCTTATGTTATCCGTCTCTCCTCATTTCCGAAAGTTCCTCAACATAATCACGGCTTTCAGCCCATTCAACCATGAACCTGTTTCGATTCGTTTGATCTACCCTTTCCCCGTATTACAAAAATGAAGCTCAGTAAATTGAACAGTAGATGTGATAGATTTTGTAAGGATTAGCTAACAATTCACCTAGCTGCAATCATACTAAATATCAAAGCGCGTACGCGAACTGTAATATGATATCAAACAGCAAAGATTGCTCAGGCCACCGTTGAGAATATTCTCTCCGATGCGTGAGAGCCTTGTCATGTCTCCATGAGTACATCATCTAGTCTTGTCCATTTTCTTCTGCCTAGGACTCAAACATGCTGTTCGGAGTTGGTCACAAAATGTTCATCTCAGAACTGGCATTTCGGCACCGAAATAGTCCGAGTTTCGATGCTTGTTCTTCCTGTAAAATGGGAAGAAGACTACGCAATTAGTTGCTGTCAACGCTTAAGCTTCCATAGGAAGTTGAATATCTGAGGTACACTATACCGAAAGTGAACATCAGACCAGAGGGGAGATCTGAACATACTTCTCCGCGAGAAAGACATCCAGCCGCGACCATCTTCCAGATCCATCATTCACTTTGTCAAATTAAAGATGTCACGTCATCATATATCGCCGATGCACGCATTGCAGTTCTGCGTGTTTAGCCAGGTGGAAGGAGCCGGTTTTGTTGAGAGCCTGACACCAGAACTATCACTGAACAAATCACCCTGTTCAAGAAATATTTGATAGCTAGATAATGGTTCCTGGGAGCTATCTTCTGCGGATCACAATCCATCAACGCTGGTCAATTCTTCCGGCTGCTTCAACATGCCCAAAGAATAATCTGCTCATAACCGTTGCCGCCGACTGGTTGTGGCCAACATAATGTTCAGTGGCGTTCAGCCCAACCACATCATCACAGCAGACTCTAAGGAAGTGCCACTTCGTTCTGAGAAGGCATCAAGTAAATGAAACCAGGCATGTCAGACTGAATAAGAGCCCGTTTCACGCTGGTCATCGATGAAGAACTGCCGGTCATTATCTCTCAGCTCATATCAGTCGCCGATCATTCAAAGCGCGGCAGAAGCTGCCCATAAAATTCGAATATTGATGTTGCGCCGCGCTCACGGATCGCCGCTTCTTCACATCCATCAGATAGTCATCACCCTGACAACAGCGCCGCAGCAGTGTTGCGCCCGAGACGCCATCATCCAGGCGCTGGAATCGGGTTCGTTGAGCGATTTAGAATCGCTAGTAATCGACGTTCCTCCAGCTGAAAGCAGAGCGTTCGAGCGACAGCGACCTCCGTGGCGGGAATCAGAGGGCGCAGCGACATCGTGGAATGAGTTCGCACCTGCGCCAGCGACTTGTTGCGCGTCAGGTGGTGATGCGGCGACGTGAGGAAACAGCAATGTAGGTGTCGCTGGCCTTTTGTCGTAGCGACCAGCGGTCGTCGATGGAGCACGTCGCGCCTGTCCAGCCGAGCATTCAGCCAAGGCAGCGATCTCGTGGATGTTGTCCGGATCGCAGCCACGCCGCCCCCGAGCGGCGTGTTACCGCGAGGCTGGTGGCGCGGCGGGCGGGGAGGTTGGGAGCAGGAGAGGCTGCGGTGGAGAGAGCGAGTCGAGCAGTAGGAGGAGTGGTTAGAGCGAGGCGGGGCGGGATCGGGCAGAGCTTGGAGTGGAGGTCGGCGAAGGCGAGCGCGTCGTCGGGGCGGCCGGAGGCGGCGAGGCGGCGCTTGATGGACTCGGCGAGCGCGTGCTCGTCGGGGAGGACGGCTGGTGGTTGAGAGCTGGAAGATGGGCGAGCCGCGTGCCAAAGCGAGTGCCGTGCCCTCGGCGCCGGATTCGCCGGAGACGAGGCGGAGGACGAGCCCAGATCCCGTCTGGTGGTCACTATTGGGGAAGTGCTGTGGTTCGAGTTTGTTGCCGAGCGGGGCCTGGGAATCTTGGGGGCTGGTTCTCTCTGCTTGCCTTTGCCTTTGTATTTGATACGTGTTTGGGCTGTAATCTTCAGATTTAGAGCGGCGCCTGGTGGTCGATCAGAGTGCGCCGCTGCAAGTGGGGCCGAGAGTTTTGAAAGGTTGTAGTGTAGTTCACTTATAGAACGCATTAGCATGGAGCACTTCGAAATTCAACATGTTTAAGTTAGACAGTTGTATTTGTTTAATTCTTTGTAAATTAGAGATGAAATTACGCCGTATCTGGATCCCATTCATGAGAGATATGCAACCATAGTCAAGATATACTACGGAGGTATTGACGGCATTGAAAGTTACCCATCATAAAAACGGAATATGTTTTACTCTCTAGTAGAATGTTCTTCTAATGTCAGTGAACAGGTTTGTTTTTTATGTATACTGCATTTCTTTTGATATATATTTATTGAGCAAAGGTTACAAAATCAAAATTATTGCTGTATCACATCTAAGTATAATAACATTCAAATTACAAATTAAACAAATCAAATAATTAAACAAATGAATGGTTCAATGTGAGAATGCACCCAGTTTCACACACAATGAGAATGAATGAAAACAAAATAACGTAGTCGGGTTGACGATCATTCGCCACTGGAATGCCGTCACGTCCTCGCTTGTAGCAGCCAAGAAAAGCTGGATTCGACAGATTTTCTAGCAGCCACATCTTACCGCCAACACGTCACTAAAGAGACGATATTCACCATCACCCATGATCATATTGCGCATGATTACACAACAGCGATCATATCACGAAGGGTCTTCTATCCAAAATTGGATGTATCCTCGAACACAGCAAACCTATTGTAATAAATGCTCTTTCTATACCATCTGTTACTTTCAGTAAAGTGAGATATTATCCTATTGTTTGTTTGCGCGTTTTTCACAGATCACATTTATGTAATAGCCCATGTTGTGGGCTGAGTTGTTGATCGAAGTTGCAGAAATTGGTCACGACAAGCTATCTGTACAGGGGATCTTTATAACATTGATGCCGTTCAAAAGATGTTAAGAAGGCATGTCAAATCTGATTTTCCGAGATCACACAATGGTTGGGATGTGGCCGGGCGCATCGCGACATACACGCGTCTCTCATCAACCACTGCATACAGCTGATGCTTCTGGCCTACATAGTGTGCCATCACCTACGTATGTCATTCGCAAATAAAATCCTCGTCGCCACGAGATTTTCGGGATGCTGCGTTAATGAGTCAACATTTCTCCCAAAGCAACACATTGTCGTTTTCTGATCTAATATTTGCCCGAATGTCATTAAAGAGATATTTGTTTAGATAAGGTAATGGCGGGTTCGCTGCATGGAAAACAAAAATTTTGTCATAAAGACTATCAATCAAAGACTAATCTATGGAAAGCCAAGATCTGTCTACAAGATCGTAGCAATGGTAAGGGAGATTAACTGTTATAGATCTATTTCAAGAGCCAGATCCACACAGATTAAACAAGGGCATTGTCGATGTTCTTCCTTCCGCTTCTCCCATGAAAGTTTATGTAGATCTCTCCGTGCTCACTAGCTGACATCATGCAGGTGGTGGCGGAGAGTTGTTTAGGCTTCGAAGCTTCCAAATAACGAGCATGCAGTGAATATTGCAGTAGTGGATATAGCAATATCTCCTCCCTTATATAGGAATGGTGGCCCCTTTCATTAGCAAGTTAGTTGGCGCCAAGCGGGGAGCAGTGAGCCTCCTTCGCCTCATCCTCTCTGTTTGGGAAACCCCAGTTTGGTCTGCCGGTCTAAATCCGGCCATGCCGTGCCTTTATGTGCCCAAGATGTTAATCAGTGCTGCCGACACGGGAGCCGTTCGGCACGGGTTTAACGGGTCAGTACCGCTCGCGACTCTAGGTCGCGTCGTGCCGGAAGCCTGGCAAACAAGACGGGCACTACGGAAAACGGAAAGCAGCTTGATGAGGCGCCCATTAATAAAACTCCTTTTAAATCCCATACAACAGGCCAGACACATTTTTTCATATTTTTTCTCGTAATTTTTCAAATTTTCAAAGCAGCTTGGGCCGTAACACGCACATCAACGTGCCAAATGGCCCAACAAGCAACGTGCCGCTGGCCTAAGGCGACGATAAGCAAAGGGGCCGTGCCCGGGCCTCGTATGAATCAAGCCCACGTGCCTACGACGCACGGCCCGCTATCTTAACGTGCCTCCTAAAGTGGGCCGTGCCGTGCTGCGCTCCGCGGCCCCATCCCACGCCGTGCCGTGCCAGGCCGTGGGCCGGCTCGCTGGGCCGTGTTTGGTCAAGCCTTCTGGGCATGTGCCCCAGGCCCATTGGGCTAAGGAGCATCCCTCGGCCCATGCTAGGCCTCCTAGGGTCATGGGCCCACCGGGTGGGGACCCTAGGACCTTCCCACGTCCACCGAAAAATCCAGACCCTTTACGAGACCTAGAAATCAACTTCCCCTTATATGCATCTTATTCTCCGGACTGTTCTGACCTCCTTCCGTGATGTCCCGGATCCCGCCGGCCAGCTTGACGTGGGAGTTAGGAAATCTTTGTGGAGTAACTTTTCTTCAGTCCCTAACGCAACGCTGTAGCACCGCCTTGATGCGCGTAGATGACACGTCCGTTGGGAACCCCAAGAGGAAGGTATGATGCGCACAAGCAGCAAGTTTTCCCTCGCAAGAAACCAAGGTTATCGAACCAGAGAGGAGCCAAGAAGCACGTTGAAGGTTGATGGCGGAGGAGTGTAGTGCGGCGCAACACCGTGGATTCCGGCGCCAACGTGGAACCCGCACAACACAATCACAGTAACTTTGCCCCAACGTAACAGCGAGGTTGTCAATCTCACCGGCTTGTCGTAAACAAAGGATTAGATGTATAGTGTGGATGATGATGGTTGTTTGCGAAGAACAAGTAAAGAACAATTGCAGCAGATTGTATTTCAGATGTAAAGAATAGGACCGGGGTCCACAGCTCACTAGCGGTGTCTCTCCCATAAGATAGCAGATGTTGGGTGAACAAATTACAGCTTGGGCAATTGACAAATAAAGAAGGCATAACAATGCACATACATATATCATGATGAGTACTATGAGATTTAATCAGTGGCATTACGACAAAGTACATAGACCGCTATCCAAAGATGCATCTATGCCTAAAAAGTCCACCTTCAGAGTTATCATCCGAACTCCTCCAAGCATTAAGTTGTAAACAATGGACAATTGCATTAAGTATGGTGCGTAATGTAATCAACACAAATATCCTTAGACAAAGCATCGATGTTTTATCCCTAGTGGCAACAAAGACATCCACAACCTTAGAACTTTCTCGTCACCGTCCTGCATTTAATGGAGGCATGAACCCACTATCGAGCATAAATACTCCCTCTTGGAGTCACAAGTATCAACTTGGCCGAGCCTCTACTAGCAACGGAGAGCATGCAAGAACATAAATAACATATATGATAGATTGATAATCAACTTGACATAGTATTCAATATTCATCGGATCCCAACAAACACAACATGAAGGATTACAAATAGATGATCTTGATCATGATAGGCAGCTCACAAGATCTAACATGATAGCACAATGGGGAGAAGACGACCATCTAGCTACCGCTATGGACCCATAGTCCAGGGGTGAACTACTCACACATCGATCCGGAGGCGATCATGGCGATGAAGAGACCTCCGGAGATGATTCCCTCTCCGGCAGGTGCCGGAGGCGATCTCCCGAATCCCCCGAGATGGGATTGGCGGCGGCGGCGTCTCCGGAAGGTTTTCCGTATCGTGGCTCTCGCGACCGGGGGTTTCGCGACTGAAGGCTTTAAGTAGGCGGAAGGGCAGGTCAAGAGGCGCCACGGGGCCCCACACAACAGGGCCGCGCGGGCCCCTTGCGGCCGCGCCGCCCTGTTGTGGCGGCGCCTCGTGGCCCCACTTCGTGACTCCTTCGGTCTTCTCGAAGCTTCGTGCAAAAATAGGACCCTGGGCGTTGATTTCGTCCAATTCCGAGAATATTTCCTTACTAGGATTTCTGAAACCAAAAATAGCAGTAAAACAACAATCGGCTCTTCGGCATCTCGTCAATAGGTTAGTGCCGGAAAATGCATAATAATGACATATAATGTGTATAAAACATGTGAGTATCATCATAAAAGTAGCATGGAACATAAGAAATTATAGATACGTTTGGGACGTATCAAGCATCCCCAAGCTTAGTTCCTACTCGCCTCGAGTAGGTAAACGATAACAAAGATAATTTCTGAAGTGACATGCTATCATAATCTTGATCATACTATTGTAAAGCATATGAGATGAATGCAGCGATTCGAAGCAATGATGAAGATAATGAGTAAACTAATGAATCATATAGCAAAGACTTTTCATGAATAGTACTTTCAAGACAAGTGATAACCCACAAGTATAGGGATCGCAACAGTCTTCGAGGGAAGTAAAACCCAATTTATTGATTCGACACAAGGGGAGGTAAAGAATACTTATAAGCCTTAACAACTGAGTTGTCAATTCAGCTGCACTGAAAAGCACTAGTAACAAGGGTGATGTGAAAGTAGCATGATATGAGAGCAGAGAGTAATAGTAACACAGTGCAAGCAGCATAGTAATATGAGAGCAATGGCACTGTAAGATAGTTGATACTACTTCCAATGACATGTAGAACGAGTATATGATGATGAGAGATGGACCGGGTTCCCAGCCATCTACACTAGTGGCAACTCTCCAATAACAAGTGTTGGGTGAACAAATTACGTCAGCAATTGATAGGATTGAAATAGCATTAAGACGTAACATCAAGATCATTAATCATGTAGGCATGTTTTCCATATATAGTCATACGTGCTCGCAATGAGAAACTTGTACAACATCTTTTGTCCTACCAGCTCGTGGCAATCGGCCTCTAGGGAATCTATCGGAAATTAAGGTACTCCTTTAATAGAGCACCGGAGCAAAGCATTAACACTCCGTGAAAACATGTGATCCTCACATCTAAGCCTTCCCTCCAAGCTGTCCCAATTTCGTCACTTTGGGACCTTTGGTTCCGACATAGACATGTGCATACAACTTGTAGATACAATCTAAGCAATAAGTATAGAGCTTAAATCTAAGATCATGCCACTCGGGCCCTAGTGACAAGCATTAAGCATAACAAGATTGCAAGAACAATAACTTCACAAACTTTATAGATAGACTAATCATAATGTATCAATCCATCGGATCCCAACAAACACAACATCGATTACATCGGATGGATCTCAATCATGTAAGGCAGCTCATGAGATCATTGTATTGAAGTACATGGGATAGAGAGTACCAACTAGCTACGCGCTAGAACCCGTAGTCCATGGGGGAACTACTCACGAGCATGATGGAGGCGATGGCGTCGATGGAGATGGCTTCCGGGGCACTTCCCGTCCCGGCAGGGTGCCTGAACGAGACTTCGTCCCCGAATTGGAGTTTCGATGATGGCGGCGCCCCGGAGTCTTTCTCGGAGTTTCGTCAATTGGTACTGCGTTTTTAGGTCGAAAGGGCTTAAATAGGCGAAGACGCTGCCAGCAGGGGCGACGGGGCGCCCCACACTAGGCCGGCGCGGCCGTGGTGGCCGCCGCGCGGCCCACTCGTGTGGTGGCCTCCGTGGCTCCTCCCTCCGACTCTCCTCTCGGTGTTCTGGATGCTTCCGGAAAAATAGGATCTTGGGCGTTGATTTCACCGACTCCGAGAATATTGCCCGAACAGCCTTTCTGGGAACCAAAAACAAGTAAAAACGAGAACCGCACCGTGGCATCTTGTTAATAGGTTAGTTCCGAAAATGCATAAAAACATTATAAAGTGCAAGCAAAACATGTAAGTATTGTCATAGGAACAAGCATGGAACACAGAATTATGGATACGTGATACGTCTCCGACGTATCGATAATTTCTTATGTTCCATGCCACATTATTGATGATATCTACATGTTTTATACACATTATATGTCGTATTTATGCATTTTCCGCACTAACCTATTAACGAGATGCCGAAGAGCCAGCTTGTCGTTTTCTCTGTTTTTGGTTTCGTAAATCCTAGTAAAGAAATATTCTCGAATTGGACGAAATCAACGCCTGTGGTCCTATTTTTGCACGAAGCTTCCGAAGACCGAGGGAGAGTCGAAGTGGGGCCACGAGGCGGCGACACACCATGGCGGCGCGGCCCAGCCCTCGGCCGCGCCGGCCGGTGTGTGGGGCCCTCGTGTGGCCCCTCGACCTGCCCTTCCGCCTACTAATAGCCTTCGTCGCGAAACCCCCGAGCACCGAGAGCCACGATACGGAAAACCTTACCGAGACGCGCGCCGCCAATCCCATCTCTGGGGATTCTGGAGATCACCTCCGCACCTCGCCGGAGAGGGGATTCATCTCCCGGAGGACTCTTCACCGCCATGGTCGCCTCCGGAGTGATGAGTGAGTAGTTCACCCCTGGACTATGGGTCCATAGCAGTAGCTAGATGGTTGTCTTCTCCTCATGTGCTTCATTGTCTGGATCTTGTGAGCTGCCTAACATGATCAAGATCATCTATCTGTAATTCTATATGTTGTGTTTGTCTGGATCCGATGGATAGAGAATACTATGTTATGTTGATTATCAATCTATTACCTATGTGTTGTTTATGATCTTGCATGCTCTCCGTTATTAGTAGAGGCTCGGCCAAGTTTTTGCTCTTAACTCCAAGAGGGAGTATTTATGCTCGATAGTGGGTTCATGCCTCCATTAAATCTGGGACAAGGATGTAAAGTTCTAAGGTTGTGGATGTGTCGTTGCCACTAGGGATAAAACATTGATGCTATGTCCGAGGATGTAGTTATTGATTACATTACGCACCATACTTAATGCAATTGTCTCGTTGTTTTGCAACTTAATACCGGAAGGGGTTCTGATGATAACCCGAAGGTGGACTTTTTAGGCATAGATGCATGCCGGATAGCGGTCTATGTACTTTGTCGTAATGCCCAATTAAATCTCACAATATTCATCATATCATGTATGTGCATTGTTATGCCTCTCTATTTGTCAATTGCCCGACTCGTAATTTGTTCACCCAACATGCTATTTATCTTATGGGAGAGACACCTCTAGTGAACCGTGGACCCCGGTCCATTCTTTTACATCTCGAAATACAAATCTACCGTAATACTTGTTCTTTACCGTTCTCTGCAAACAATCATCATCCACACTATACATCTAATCCTTTGTTACAGCGAAGTCCGGTGAGATTGACAACCTCACCGTTTCGCTGGGGCAAAGTACTTTGGTTGTGTTGTGCAGTTCCACGTTGGCGCCGAATCTCCGGTGTTGCGCCGCACTACATCCCGCCGCCATCAACCTTCAACGTGCTTCTTGACTCCTACCGGTTCGATTAAACCTTGGTTTCTTATCGAGGGAAACTTGCTGCCGTGCGCATCACACCTTCCTCTTGGGGTTCCCAACGGACGTGTGCAACTACACGTCATCAAGCTATTTTCTCGGCGCCGCTGCTCGGGAGATCAAGACACGCCGCAAGGGGAGTCTCCACAATCCAATCTCTTTACTTTGTTTTTGTCTTGCTTTATTTTATTTACTTTCTTTGTTTGCTGCACTTATATCAAAACACAAAAAAAATTAGTTGCTAGCTTTACTTTATTTACTGTCTTGTTCTCTATATCAAAAACACAAAAAAATTAGTTACTTGCATTTACTTTATCTAGTTTGCTTTATTTACTACTGCGTAAAAATGAATACTCCCGAGAACACTAAGTTGTGTGATTCTCACTTAGTTAGGCTTAATGGAAAACAACAAAAATATTAGAGATCTTTATAGTATTTATCTTGAGTTAGGACATGAGGTGTTTTAAGAGAAAATTAAAAAACCTATGGAACTTATATGCATGATAATGCCCATGTTATTGGCATGACTGCGCTGAACGACCATTGTTGCTAACGCTCCGAAGAACTTGCTTGGGGAAGCTCGGCTTTGATGAGCATGATATTTTTAGTCCCCCGAGCATGGAGAGAGAAAATTTACTTTGATGATACTTTTACCTCCTATATATGATGATTACAATGATGACTATCATCCAATCCCAGCCATTGAGGAGAAAATTCACCATTATTATACTATGCCTCCTATATTTGATGATTATGGTGAGCAATGATAGCTACCTTGCTGCATCTGCTCCCGCTGCGGTTCACAAGAATGACTATGCTTATGCGGAGAGTAATGACACTTTGACAGCATGTGAATAAGAATGCTTTATGTGATAGTTATATTGATGAGTTTAATGCCAAACATCAAGTTATTGAGTGAGCAGTTGTTGTGGCATCTTAATAATAATATGCCTGAAAATTTTTGTTATTGTGCTTCATTCCTTATGCTTGTTCTTCATTACTTATTTGTGTACAAGATTTTCCGCTGTGAAGGTTAGGCTTAAATCTGTCTACGCCTCGTTTTTTGGATGCCTTGCTTAACTTCATTTACAGTGCATCACAAATACTGAGTCTGACTTTAAAGAAAGAGTTTCTTGGGAAGATAACTCATGCCTATTTCCACTTCGGCATCTCGTTTTATATTTGCGCCCGGGAAGCTGCCTTACTGTATACCTTCCTTATCTTTGGTTTTTATTGTATTGTTGCGCCAGCGCTGATATGAAAAGTCAATACTTCGATTTGATTGCTGGCGTTGGTAAACAGATTTTCTTTGTTCTTGACGCGTTCCTTCAGAGGGTAGCCGTAAAAATACGCCGACGAGCGCGGCGTGATCTCGTATAGCGTATCGTTAAGGCATTTTCATTTGAGCAGTTCGCGCTCCTGGCAAATCGTTTGACGATCGTTGCTCGACAGACCCGCACGTTTTCGTTATGATGATGAATTTCTTCGCCCATTAATAACCAAGAAAGAGCTACAATGTTCCATGTTAAGAATGATTGCGCTGAACATGCCAATTTTCTATTGTACACTAATCCCTAATGAGCTGTTTCGAGTTTGCGTGGGAGGAAGTTTTCGCGATCAAGAGAGGAGATGATGCCATGATCAAGAAAGCTCTCTAGATGCCCTGAACACCAAGATTTTGAAGAAGACTGCGCATGTTGGGGGATAAACAAGCGTTAACTCTCTTCATCGATATCACACAGCCGCTGAAACTGCTGGCCTATGTGCCGCTGGGAGCGCGGTTTGTTTCCTGTTTTGCTTGTTTCGAATAAAATGGATCCTGCTATCTGCCAGGTGAGATAGATTTCCGCTGTTATATGGATAGTATGTCCTGTTTACCATAGATTATGGCGAAGGTTGAATCTTCACAAACAGCTAGTATGGCTGGAATCTGAATTACTACATGTAGCATTTCCCGATTCCAACCATATAACAATTTAATGAAGAAGATTCAACCTTCGCCATGAATACTATGAGTAAAGCCTAAGGACATACTTGTCCATATGCAACAGCGGAGCGTATCTATCTCCCACACAATGAATGCTAGGATCCATTTTATTCAAACAAAAACAAAAACAAAAACAAACCGACGCTCCAAGCGAAGCACATAAGATGTGATGGAATAAAAATATAGTTTCAGCGGAGGAACCTGATAATGTTATCGATGAAGAAGGGGATGCCTTGGGCATCCCCAAGCTTATACGCTTGAGTCTTCTTAAAATATGCAGGGGTGAACCACCGGGGCATCCCCAAGCTTAGAGCTTTCACTCTCCTTGATCATATTGCATCATCTCCCTCTCTTGATCCTTGAAAACTTCCTCCACACCAAACTCGAAACAACTCATTAGAGGGTTAGTGTACAATAAAAATTAACATGTTCAGAGGTGACACAATCATTCTTAACACTTCTGGACATTGCATAATGCTACTCGGACATTAATGGAACAAAGAAATTCATCCATCATAGCAAAAGAGGCAATGCGAAATAAAAGGCAGAATCTGTCGAAACGTAACAGTCCGTAAAGACGGATTTTATTGAGGCACCAGACTTGCTCAAATGAAAATGCCCAAATTGAATGAAAGTTGCGTACATATCTGAGGATCACGCACGTAAATTGGCATATTTTTCTGAGCTACCTACAGAGAGGCACGTCAAAATTCGTGACAGCAAAGAAATCTGTTTCTGCGCAGCAATCCAAATCAAGTATTGACTTCACTATCAAAGACTTTACTTGGCACAACAATGCAATAAAATAAAGATAAGGAGAGGTTGCTACAGTAGTAAACAACTTCCAAGACTCAAATATAAAACAAAGTGCAGAAGTAAAATAAAACATGGGTTATCTCCCAAGAAGTGCTTTCTTTATAGCCATTAAGATGGGCTCAGTAATTTTAATGATGCACTCGCAAGAAATAAGAGTTAAAGCAAAAGAGAGCATCAAAAAGCAAGTATGGAACAAATTTAAGCCTAACCCACTTCCTATGGAAAGGAATCTTGTACACAAATAAATTAATGAAGAACAAAGTGACAAGCATAGGAAGATAAAACACAAGTAACTTCAAAATTTTCAGCATATAGAGGGGAAACTTAATATTATTAAGATGCATATAACCATGTTTCCCTCTCTCATAATAACTTTCAAGTGGCATCATGAACAAACTCATCAATATAACTATCACATAAAGCATTCTTATTCACATGCATAAAAGTATCATTACTCTCCACATAAGCATAGTCATTCTTATTAATTGTAGTGGGAGCAAATTCAACAAGGTAGCTATCATTATCACCATAATCATCAAATATAGGAGGCATAGTATAATAATAATTAATTTTCTCCTCAATAGTAGGTGGATGATAGTCATCATTGTAATCATCATATATAGGAGGTAAAGTATCATCAAAGTAAATTTTCTCCTCCATGCTCGGGGGACTAAAAATATCATGCTCATCAAAGCCAGCTTCCCCAAGCTTAAATTCTTCCAGAGCATTAGCAACAATGGTGTTCAACGCATTCATACTAATAACATGGGCATTATCATGCATATAAAGTTCCATAGGTTTTTTAATTTTCTCTTAAAACACCTCATGTCCTAACTCAAGATAAATACTATAAAGATCTCTAATATTTTTGTTGTTTTCCATTAAGCCTAACTAGTGAAATCACACAACTTAGTGTTCTCAGGAGTATTCATTTTAGCAGTAGTAAATAAAGCAAACTAAATAAAGTAAATGCAAGTAACTAATTTTTGTGTGTTTTTGATATAGAGAACAAGACAGTAAATAAAGTAAAACTAGCAACTAATTTTTTTGTGTTTTGATATAAGTGCAGCAAACAAAATAGTAAATAAAATAAAGCAAGACAAAAACAAAGTAGAGATATTGGATTGTGGAGACTCCCCTTGCAGCGTGTCTTGATCTCCCGACAACGGCGCCGTAAATTTGCTTGATGCGTGTAGTTGACACGTCCGTTGGGAACCCCAAGAGGAAGGTGTGAAGCGCACAGTAGCAAGTTTCCTTCAGTAAGAAACCAAGGTTTAATCGAACCAGTAGGAGTCAAGAAGCACGTCGAAGGTTGATGGCGGTGGGATGTAGTGCGGCGCAACACCAGGGATTCCGGCGCCAACGTGGAACCTGCACAACACAACCAAAGTACTTTGCCCCAACGAAACAGTGAGGTTGTCAATCTCACCGGCTTGCTGTAACAAAGGATTAGATGTATAGTGTGGATGATCATTGTTTGCAGAAAACAGTAGAACAAGTATTGCAGTAGATTGTATTGCAGATGTAAAGAATGGACCGGGGTCCACAGTTCACTAGAGGTGTCTCTCCCATAAGATAAATAGCATGTTGGGTGAACAAATTACAGTCGGGCAATTGACAAATAAAGAGAGCATGACAATGCACATACATGATATGATGAATATTGTGAGATTTAATTGGGCATTACGACAAAGTACATAGACCGCTATCCAAGCATGCATCTATGCCTAAAAAGTCCACCTTCAGAGTTATCATCCGAACCCCTTCCAAGCATTAAGTTGCAAAACAACGAGACAATTGCATTAAGTATGGTGCGTAATGTAATCAATAACTACATCCTTGGACATAGCATCAATGTTTTATCCCTAGTGGCAACAAGCACATCCACAACCTTAGAACTTTCTCGTCACTCGTCCCAAATTTATTGGAGGCATGAACCCACTATCGAGCATAAATACTCCCTCTTGGAGTTAAGAGCAAAAACTTGGCCAGAGCCTCTACTAATAACGGAGAGCATGCAAGATCATAAACAACACATAGGTAATAGATTGATAATCAACATAACATAGTATTCTATATCCATCGGATCCCGACAAACACAACATATAGAATTACAGATAGATGATCTTGATCATGTTAGGCAGCTCACAAGATCCGACAATGAAGCACATGAGGAGAAGACAACCATCTAGCTACTGCTATGGACCCATAGTCCAGGGGTGAACTACTCACTCATCACTCCGGAGGCGACCATGGCGGTGAAGAGTCCTCCGGGAGATGAATCCCCTCTCCGGCAGGGTGCCGGAGGCGATCTCCTGAATCCCCCGAGATGGGATTGGCGGCGGCGGCGTCTCAGGAAGGTTTTCCGTATCGTGGCTCTCGGTACTGGGGGTTTCGCGACGAAGGCTATTTGTAGGCGGAAGGGCAAGTAAAGGGGCGTCACGAGGGGCCCACACCACAGGCCGGCGCGGCCAGGGCCTGGACCGCGCCGCCCTGGTGTGTCGCCACCTCGTGGCCCCACTTCGACTCTCCCTCGGACTTCGGAAGCTTCGTGCAAAAATAGGACCCCGGGCGTTGATTTCGTCCAATTCCGAGAATATTTCTTTACTAGGATTTTCGAAACCAAAACAAGTAGAAACAAAGAATCGGCTCTTCGGCATCTCGTTAGTAGGTTAGTGCCGGAAAATGCATAAATACAACATATAATGTGTATAAAACATGTAGATATCATCAATAATGTGGCATGGAACATAAGAAATTATCGATACGTCGAAGACGTATCACGTATCCATAATTTCTGATGTTCCATGCTTGTTTTATGACAATACTTACATGTTTTGCTTGCACTTTATAATGTTTTTATGCATTTTCCGGAACTAACCTATTAACAAGATGCCACGATGCCGTTCCTCGTTTCTCGTCGTTTTTGGTTCCGTAAAGGCTGTTCGGGCAATATTCTCGGAATTCGACGAAATCAACGCCCAAGATCCTATTTTTCCCGAAGCATCCGGAACACCGAAGGAGAGCTCGGAGGAGAGCCGGGGGCCACCACACAGTGGGCCGCGCGGGCCACACCCCGGCCGCGCCGGCCCGGTGTGGGGTCACCCCGTCGCCCCTCCCGCGCCGCGTCTTCGCCTATTTAAGCCCTTTCGACCTAAAAACGCAAGTACTCAATTGACGAAACTCCGCAAAGATTCCGTGGGCGCCGCCGCCATCGCGAAACTCCAATCCGGGGGACGAAGTCTCCGTTCCGGCACCCTGCCGGACGGGGAAGTGCCCCCGAAGCCATCTCCATCGACGCCATCGCCTCCATCATGCTCCGTGAGTAGTTCCCCCATGGACTACGGGTTCTAGCAAGTAGCTAGTTGGTACTCTCTATCCCATGTACTTCAATACAATGGTCTCATGAGCTGCCTTACATGATTGAGATCCATCTGATGTAATCGATGTTGTGTTTGTTGGGATCCGATGGATGATACATTATGATTAGTCTATCTATAAAGTTTGTGAAGTTATTGTTGCTGCAATCTTGTTATGCTTAATGCTTGTCACTAGGGCCCGAGTGGCATGATCTTAGACTTGAGCTCTATACTTATTGCTTAGATTGTATCTACAAGTTGTATGCACATGTCTATGTCCGGAACCAAAGGTCCCAAAGTGACAGAAATTGGGACAACTGGAGGGGAAGGCTTAGATATGAGGATCACATGTTTTCACGGAGTGTTAATGCTTTGCTCCGGTGCTCTATTAAAGGAGTACCTTAATTTCCAAGAGATTCCCTAGAGGCCCGGCTGCCACCGGCTGGTAGGACAAAAGATGTTGTACAAGTTTCTCATTGCGAGCACGTATGACTATATATGGAAAACATGCCTACATGATTAATGATCTTGATGTTCTGTCTTAATGCTATTTCAATCCTATCAATTGCCCGACCGTAATTTGTTCACCCAACACTTGTTATTGGAGAGTTGCCACTAGTGTAGATAGCTGGGAACCCCGGTCCATCTCTCATCATTATATACTCGTTCTACATGTCATTGGAAGTAGTATCAACTATCTTCTGGTGCCATTGCTCTCATATTACTGCTATCGCTGCCGTGTTACTATTACTATCGCTCTCATATCACCGCTACTTTCACATCACCCTTGTTACTAGTGCTTTTCCAGGTGCAGCTGAATTGACAACTCGCTTGTTAAGGCTTATAAGTATTCTTTACCTCCCCTTGTGTCGAATCAATAAATTTGGGTTTTACTTCCCTCGAAGACTGCCGCGATCCCCTATACTTGTGGGTTATCACTTGTCTTGAAAATATTATTCATGAAAAGTCTTTGTTATATGATTCATTAGTTTACTCATTATCTTCATCATTGCTTCGAATCGCTGCATTCATCTCATATGCTTTACAATAGTATGATCAAGATTATGATAGCATGTCACTTCGTAAATTATCTTTGTTATCGTTTACCTACTCGAGGGCGAGTAGGAACTAAGCTTAGGGATGCTTGATACGTCCCAAACGTATCTATAATTTCTTATGTTCCATGCTACTTTTATGATGATACTCACATGTTTTATACACATTATATTTCATTATTATGCATTTTCCGACACTAACCTAGTGACGAGATGACGAAGAGCCGATTGTTGTTTTCTGCTATTTTTGGTTTCGTAAATCCTAGTAAGGAAATATTCTCGGAATTGGACGAAATCAACGCCCAGGGTCCTATTTTTGCACGAAGCTTCCAGAAGACCGAAGGAGTCACGAAGTGGGGCCACGAGGCGCCGCCACAACAGGGCGGCGCAACCAGCAAGGGGCCCGCGCGGCCCTGTTGTGTGGGGCCCCCGTGGCGCCTCTTGACCTGCCCTTCCGCCTACTTAAAGCCTCCGTCGCGAAACCCCCGGCACCGAGAGCCACGATACGGAAAACCTTCCGCAGACGCCGCCGCCGCCAATCCCATCTCGGGGATTCAGGAGATCGCTCTCCGCACCCCGCCGGAGAGGGGAATCATCTCCCGGAGGTCTCTTCATCGCCATGATCGCCTCCGGATCGATGTGTGAGTAGTTCACCCCTGGACTATGGGTCCATATCAGTAGCTAGATGGTCGTCTTCTCCCCATTGTGCTATCATGTTAGATCTTGTGAGCTGCCTATCATGATCAAGATCATCTATTTGTAATCCTTCATGTTGTGTTTGTTGGGATCCGATGGATATTGAATACTATGTCAAGTTGATTATCAATCTATCATATATGTTATTTATGTTTTTGCATGCTCTCCGTTGCTAGTAGAGGCTCGGCCAAGTTGATACTTGTGACTCCAAGAGGGAGTATTTATGCTCGATAGTGGGTTCATGCCTCCATTAAATCCGGGACAGATGACGTGAAAGTTCTAAGGTTGTGGATGTGCTGTTGCCACTAGGGATAAAACATCGATGCTTTGTCTAAGGATATTTGTGTTGATTACATTACGCACCATACTTAATGCAATTGTCTCGTTGTTTACAACTTAATACCGGAGGGGGTTCGGATGATAACCTCGAAGGTGGACTTTTTAGGCATAGATGCATGCTCGGATAGCGGTCTATGTACTTTATCGTAATGCCCCGATTAAATCTCATAGTACTCATCATGATATATGTATGTGCATTGTTATGCCTTCTTTATTTGTCAATTGCCCAACTGTAATTTGTTCACCCAACATCTGATATCTTATGGGAGAGACACCGCTAGTGAACCGTGGACCCCGGTCCTATTCTTTACATCTGAAATACAAACCGCCGCAATTGTTCTTTACTCGTTCTTCGCAAACAACCATCATCATCCACACTATACATCTAATTCTTTGTTTACAGGCAAGCCGGTGAGATTGACAACCTCGCCGTTACGTTGGGACAAAGTTCCGTGATTGTGTTGTGCGAGTTCCACGTTGGCGCCGGAATCCCTGGTGTTGCGCCGCACTACACTCCGCCACCAACAACGTTCAACGTGCTTCTTGGCTCCTACTGGTTCGATAACCTTGGTTTCTTACTGAGGGAAAACTTGCTGCTGTGCGCATCATACCTTCCTCTTGGGGTTCCCAACGGACGTGTCATCTACGCGCATCAAGACTGTTTTCTGGCGCCGTTGCCGGGGACCTGAAGAAAAGTTACTCCACAAAGATTTCTAACTCCCACGTCAACTGCACGCCAGCAGGATCCAGGACATCACGAGGAGGTCCGGAATAGTCCGGAGAATAAGATTCATATAAGGGAAGTTGATTTCTAGGTTTCGTAAAAGTTCTGGATTTTTCCGGTGGATGACCGGGAAGGTTCTAGGGGTCCCACCAGTGGGCCCATGACCCTAGGAGGCCTAGCATGGGCCGAGGGGATGCTCCTTAGCCTAATGGGCCAGGGGCACATGCCCCCGAAGGCCCAGCCAAACCTGGCCAACGGGCCGGCCCACGGCACGGCACGGCCCGATAAGGAGTTACCGTGCCTGGCACGGCACGGCCCACTAGGGCACGTTAAGATAACGGGCCGTGCCGTGCCGGCACGTGGGCTTGACATACAGGCCCGGGCACGGCCCCTTTGCTTATCGTGCCGGCCCGCGGCACGTTAGCACTGTTGGGCCATTTGGCACGTTGTGTCTGTTTTGGCCCAAACTGCTTCAGAAAATTTGAAAAAATTACAGAAAAATATGAAAAATGTGTCTAATTGTTGTATGGGATTTAAAAGGAGTTTTATTAATGGACGCCTCATCAAAACCTTCCATCCCAGAAGGGAAAAGAGTACAAATTTGTGGCTGTGTGAAATGAGAGGGGTGAGCTGCTCTTTTTATAGCAAAAATTTGCCCAAATTTGGACCAAAATAGGCTTCCCAACGGTCAGAAAATCGAAAAAAACGCCCCAAACGGTCATATTCCGGCAATCCGGCCCAAATCTGCCTCTCCCGCCTAACGGGCCGCGTGCCGTGCCGTGCTTAACGGGCCACGTGCCGTGCCTGGCCCGGCCCACCACTTACCGTGCCGTGCCGTGCCGGCACACGGGCTCAGGGTGGCGGCCTGAGCACGGCCCTAGACGGGTCACGGGCCAGGCACGGCCCGTTAAGCCACGTGCCGGGCCGGCCCGTGTCGGGCCGAAGCACGCGTTAACCGTGCCGGCACACTAAAGGCACGGCCCGTTGGCCAGGTTTGGGCCCAGCCGACCAAACCCCTAGGGTTTCCCAAAAACCCTAGGGGGGATCAACTTGGGGGCGAAGAATTCCCTCTTCCCCCCACTTGGCCGCCGGGCCCCTAACCCTATATGGGAAAGGGGGGCCACCCCACCGACCTGGCTCCCTATATAAAGAGGGGAGGGGGTGGCCGGCCACTTGTCCCTTCACCACAACCCTGGCCGCCCCCTCTCTTCCTCCACCATACGTTGTTCCGGCTTGGCGAAGCCCTACAGCTTTTCTTCCTCCACCACCACCACCACGCCGTCGTGCTGCTGGAACTTGGAGGAGATCTACCACACCTCCGCTTCCCGCTGGAACGGGGAGAGGAAGGGCTTCATCGACACCGTACGCGCGACCGAGTACGGAAGTGCTGCCGGATTGCAGCACCGGGACGATCGTCTACACCAACAACGAGATTAATCTCGTAGGCTTTGGAATCTTCGAGGGTTAGTCTCATCTCCACCTCGCTGCTCCGATCTTGTAGATTAGATCTTGGCTTTTCCATAGATTAGATCTTTGATTTATTCGTCTTTGCGGTAGGAATTTTTTTGTTTTCCATGCAACGAACCCATCAGTACCTACCTATCCTAAGCATCTCTTTGTAGACGGTTTCGGATGAGGCGAGAGTAGTTCGTCAAGACAGTGAAGGCATCCGAGGCGAGATGCTATTATTTAACTTGCCGGAGAAATGTTGCCCAGCTCATTAGATTTACCCCGCACCAGAAAATCTCAGTGGCGATGAGGATTTTGGCCTACGGAATCGACGCCGATTACACAAACGAGTATCTTCGAACTCCGAATGAGGAGACACCCATAGGCTGATGGCACATAATGTGACAAGGGGCTAGCCATGGATGCTTAGAAGCATCAACTGTATGCAGTGGACGTGAAAGAATTGCCCGGCAACATGTCACGGTCAGTACACTGGCCATCGTGATCCAACCATTGTGCTTGTCCTCAGAGGATCTCTGGATTTGACATGCCTTCTTTGGCCTGCCAAGATCTTTGAACAACATCAATGTTATGCAAAGATCCCCTCTTTTTTGATAAGCTTGTCATTGGTGAGGCACCAGCTTGCAACTTCACAGTCAACAACCATCAATACAACATGGGGTATTACATAGAAAATGTGATCTATCCAAAATGGTCCACATTTGTGAAAACTATACCAAAACCAAACAATAGGATATAATCTCACTTTGCAAAATGCAAGAAGTAGCAAGTGGACATAGAGAGAGCATTTGGTGTTTTGCAAGCTAGGTTTGCTATTGTTCGAGGACCATCCAATTTTTTTTGGATAAGAAGACCCTTCATGATATAATCACTTGTTGTGTAATCATGCACAATATGATCATAGATGATGGTAGAGATATCGATCTCCTTTTGAATTTGACAATGTTGGCAGCCGTGTGAAGCCTGCTAGAAATCCTAATCGAATCAAAACTTTTCTTGAAACATACAAACGAGGACAATGGCAAGCATTTGCAGCTGTGAGATGATCAGTGAAAATTTCTTGGCCGTTAATTTTTGTTTTCCTCATTTCATTCTCATTGTGTGTGAAACTAGTGCATTCTCCTCATTGGACCATTCATTTGTTTAATTATTTGATTTGACTAATTTGTAATTTGGATGTTATTGTACCGTGTGATCTGAACAATAATTTTGATTTGTATTGCTATGTCATGCCTATAAAGTCTGAGATATACATAAAAAACAAAGCCCTGTTTTGCTATTCGAGGACGATTCTACTAGAAATTAAAAAACATATTCCATTTTATGATACTGCTATGCGGGGTGTGTTCGGTGCAGCGAAAAAACTCAATGCAGTTAACTGCATCCGCGTATGCGGTACACTGGTTTTGCATATCTCTCCCGCAAATTATAGGAGGACATCCAAATATACGAAAATCATGTGAAACTACATCTCTAATTTTCTAAAAATTTAAACAAATACAATATGCAACGGTTCTCTTAAACATGTTGAATTTCAAGTACTCAGATACTCATACTAGTACGTTCCTGTCGTGGACCATACTGCAACTCCATTTCCAAACTCTCAGCCCCACTTGCAGAACCTTGTACACTCTGATCTGATTTTCAAAATGATTCATCGCCGCGCCCAAAATATTGAAAATTCCCCGTAACGCATATCCAACACCCAAAAAATACAAAACAAAACAAAGCAAAGAGAGAGAAACCAGCCCCCCCAAAATTCCCAAACCCCCATCCCAACTCAGCCGCTCTCGGCTCGAACCCTAGCACCCACTTCCCCCCAATGGAGGACCACCAGACCCAGGATCTCGTCAAGGAGCTCGTCCTCCGCCTCGTCTCCGGCGAATCCGGCGCCGGGGGACGCGACGCCGGCGGCGCGCTGCGGTTCGCGCACCGGCTCCTCTCGAGCCGCCTCGCCCCGGCCGTCCTCCCCGACGAGCACGCGCTCGCCGAGTCCATCAAGCGCCGCCTCGCCGCCTCCGGCCGCCCCGACGACGCGCTCGCCTTCGCCGACCTCCACTCCAAGCTCTCTGCCCGATCCCGCCCCGCCTCGCTCTGGCCGCTCCTCTACCTGCTCGACTCGCTCTCCTCCCACCGCCGCGGGGCCGCCGCCTCCTCCTGCCTCCCCAACCTCCCCACCGCCGCGCCGCCCACCACCGCAGGCGGGAAGCCAGCCTCGCGGGTGCCCGGCACGCCGCTCGGGGGCGGCGTGCTGCTGGTCTCCAAAGATCCGGACAACATCCGCGAGATCGCGCTGCGGGAGTACACCGAGCTGGTGCTCGACGAGACGGAGGTCTCCGAGGCCGCGCTGGTGCGCGACGTGCTCTACGCCTGCCAGGGCATCGACGGCCGCTACGTTCGCTACGACAAGGCCAGCGACACCTACGACCTGCCTGACGCCGTCCGCGTGCCGCGCTCCACCCGCACCCTGGTGCGCAAGCTCTGCGAGGTCGGCTGGCTGTTCCGCAAGGTGCGAGGCTTCATTTCCGACAATGTAAGCCGCTTGCCCTCTGATTCCGCCACGGAGGTCGGCACTGTCGCTCAGGCCTTCTGCTCAGCTCTACAGGAGGAACTGTCCGATTACTACAAGCTACTTGCGGTTCTAGAGTCATACTCCTTGAACCCGATTCCAACACCTGGATCTGATTCTGGCGTCTCAGGCAACTACCTGTCACTGCGGCGTCTTGTTGTGTGGCTTGCCGAGCCTGCAGTCAGGATGCGCTTGATGGCTGTCTTGGTGGATGGATGCCGTGGTCTGAGAGGCGGCGGAATGGCTGGCGCGATCCATGGGCACGCGCAGCATGGGGATCCCATGGTTCAAGATTTTATGGGCCGCTTGCTGCGCCGAGTGTGCTCGCCACTGTTTGAGATGGTCCGGAGCTGGGTGCTTGAAGGGGAGCTGGAGGATGTATTCGGCGAGTTCTTCATCGTTGGCCAGCCGGTGAAGGCTGAGTCTCTGTGGCGGGAGGGCTACCTTATTCAGTCTGACATGCTACCGACTTTCATTTCGCCGGTGCTTGCACAAAGGATTCTCAGAACAGGGAAGTCAATTAACTTCCTTAGAGTCTGCTGTGATGATAATGGTTGGGCTGAGGCCGCCACTGAGGCTGCAGCCTATGTTGGCACCACAACCAGTCGAGGCGGGCTTGGTTATGGGCAGATTGATGCTTTGGAGGCACTGGTGGTTGAAGCAGCCAAGAGGATTGACCAGCGTTTGATGGATGTGATCCATAAGAGATATCGGTTTAAGGACCATTGTCTCGCTATCAAGAGATATTTGCTTCTTGGGCAGGGTGATTTTGTTCAGTATCTGATGGATGTTGTTGGTCCTGAGTTGTCAGAACCTGCCAATAGAATTAGCTCCTTCCACCTCGCTGGCTTGCTGGAGACTGCAATACGTGCATCTGACGCGCAATATGATGACCGTGACATCTTGGACCGGATAAAAGTGAAGATGATGGATCATGGAGATGGTGATCGCGGCTGGGATGTCTTCTCCTTGGAGTATGATGCCAGGGTCCCTCTGGATACGGTGTTCACTGCTTCAGTCATGAAGATGTACCTCAAGATATTCAACTTCCTATGGAAGCTTAAGCGCGTTGACCATTCCTTGACTGGAGTCTGGAAGACCATGAAGCCTAATTGCATCGTCTCTTCTCCATTTTACAAGGAAGGAACAAGCATCAGGGCTCAGTTTGTTTCAGTTCTTCGGAAATGCCAAGTTCTGTTTAATGAAATGAACCATTTTGTGACCAACTTCCAGTACTACATTATGTTTGAGGTCCTGGAGATTTCCTGGGCTCGTTTCTCAGAAGAAATGGATGCAGCAAAAGATTTAGATGATCTTCTCATGGGACATGACAAGTACCTCACCTCAATTGTGGAGAAGTCTCTCCTTGGTGAGCGATCCCTGGGAATTTTGAGAAATCTTTTTGCACTGTTTGATATCATATTACAGTTCCGCAGCCACGCTGATAGGTGGTTTGAGAGGATATATGAGTTGCAACTAAGGTTAGATTATTGCAGAAATAGCTAATGCATTTCCTTCAAAAATCCTATCACATCTACTGTTCAATTTACTGAGCTTTTCTTCTTAATACAGGGGAAAGGGTAAATCAAAAACGAAATCCAAGGAAACAGGTTCATGGTTGGATGGAGGCAGAAAAGCCATGATTCAACTTGCTGGGGAACTTTTTCGGAAAATGGGAGAAGACTTGGATAGCATCGCAAAAGATTATACAGCTTCTCTTGATTCATTTATCTCCCAGTTGCCCCTCCAGCAGCATGTTGATTTAAAATTCCTTCTCTTCCGTTTAGACTTCACTGAGTACTACAGCCGTGTTTCGTCCAGCAAATGAGTGTGTGTTCCTAATGTGGAAGTAGGAGTTAGATTTTCCTTTTGGTTGGGATTTGTGAGGGCATTCTTTTGTACACCTTAGCCCCAGTGTTTGATGTTTTTTTAATTGAAAGGCATTGGCTCATTCATGTTTCGTGGGTTTCCTCTTGAAGGTAATTTTAACTGGGGTTAATGTGAATATTCTGAAGTTAAGCATGATTGTCAGTATGAAAATTTTCATTTATTACCATGTCGCTGTTCTGGTGCAGATGCTTTATTCACCCATGCCATGAAGTTGAAGGCTGCATTACAAGAAATGTTAGTGTACAGAGTTGATGTAAGTTTACTTTGATTTGACATTTGTTTTGGGTGAATTGGTACACATTTCATGTATCTGCTTTTGTGTTTTTTATTTTTTTGAGTTAGATTGCACGGAGATTTATCCTTATCAGCTTGTATGCTTTAGTTAAAGGAGAATGAAAATCTAATTCTACTAGTTGCTGTTTCCTGGTTATAAAAAATCACTTGTCCTAATATTAGCTAGCTGAAATTTGATTTCACTGTCACTCTTATTTTTGAACGTTGATTCTCACGGCACCGCGTGCATCTCAGCGTCGTTTGTGGTGTGTACTGTGTGTGTAAAAGACCTTTTGCATCCGGGCTTCTGTTGGGTTTCGGGTGCCAACTTCAGATTGTGTTTTTGTGTCGGCCCTGTTTAGTTTATAGCCGCGTGTCTTATTTTCCACCAGAGTACATGGGAGAGAAACAGTTTGAACTGTTTGAGCGAGAGAGAAGGCATTTGGGCTTTGTGGTGGTGTGGAGTATGTCGATTTTGATTTTGCTTCAGCTGGCGTAGTGAGGATTTCTACTGTTGCCTGGCGTGCAGCAATGTGTTTTTTGGTTCCGGTAAGCTGTGTGATGAGTTAGGCTTGGATTCTCGTGGCCTGGCATCATGCCTGAGGAAAAATGGTGCCTCCATGCAGCCTGAGTTGGTCAGGTTAGCCTGGTACATGAGTGTTTGGTTGCTACCCTGGCCTGAGTTTTGTTTTGTTGTTCAGCACTTAAAGAATCTTTACAAAGCAGACTATACTACTATTCACTTGAGATTTGTGCCCAGGCAGCTGCAGTAGCATGTCCGGCGTAGGAAACAGGAGGCCTGAGGCCAGGCTAATCATCCTGCTTGTGCCAAGCTTTTCCTTTTCTTTTTTAACAAAGACTTGGCCAGGAATGCTCAGGCCAGACATTCATTTATTTTCCAAGGACACAAACCAAACAAGTATGAGGCAGATTCCAGGGAATGTCCAGGCCAGGCGTGAAGTGCGAAGGACACCAACCAAACACCCCTTAATCTGTGTGGTTCAGCTTCTCTGCATGTGTCCCTGTGTTCTATTTTCTTTTACAACCTTGAGATTGATCTCAAAGAGTAATCTATGTAATGTGTAGCACTACTCTTGTGACAGATCAGGTTCTGCCGCTACTATTTTTCAGGCATTTCTGTTTGTGTATATAAGCCTGCAAATGATTCCTTCAATTTTTAGTTAATTTGGTAGCCGCCATGAACATTTTTGTTTGTGTATACTGATAAGCCTGCAAAATATTTCTTCAATTTTTAGTTTATTTGGCAGCCGCCATGAAATTGAATCATGGATTTCTGAAACATTCAGAGATTCAATTGTAGATAAAGGGAACTCGGAAGAACAAAGCATTGTTAAGCCATCAGTTTGTTTTCACCATAACCATTGGCCTAAACCATCCTTTGTTTTCCGTAATCCCGGAGATTTATCGGTCTGGCCGTGTTGGACATTTTACTGGAGTACTGGACAGTTGATGATTTCAGTTCTTTTGTTCTATGTAGCAGTCCTATCAAGCTTTTACGGAAAAATAGCTTTGATTGATAATGTTTAAGAGTAGTTTTTTGTCTCCAGTAATGATTTCATACTTGTTAATGCCATGTGTTCTTAATGCGCCATGCAGTTTGTCTACTTACTACATGTTTATCCAATTTCCCCTCCTGTGGTTCATTTATATAGCGTGGGATGGATGTTTGTTAGATTAGGTCTGTTGCCGAATATCTGAAATGATATAGTGTTTCACCCATGTAGATGTGAACATCTGCATTCTGCAAATGTACAGTACCTGCTTCTTTACTTGCAGCAAGTATCGATGTGATACATATCAAATGCAGGAGACAAGCAGCCCAACATAGTGTGGCATCAATGAACCTTTATTGGTGTCTTTCTGTCGACTTCACTGCCAAAGGAGTTGTAGTTACTGTGGATTATTGAGTGTGGTACTGGCCTTTGTCGTACCTGTGTATCCACCTATTATTTTAGGATGTAGACAACTAATCTGTGATGTGTTGTATGGCGTGGAACAGCATCTCCTTTTTTTTTGGATAATTGGTGAATTCCTGCAATTTCATGGGTGTGCATTTTCAGGCACGGCGTTGGTCTTTATGAACACAGTGTATGTGCATGTGTGTCATTTTATTCATCCTGACTTGTATTTTCTTTAGTGTTATTTACGTAGGTGTATATATGCTTTTTTTTGCGTGCGAATTTTTGGTATATATAGAGGGGTGATGACATGTCCATCAAGTCATTTTTGTGAGGGACTTTTTTCACACAGAATTACATTAGTGCAGAGAGTATAGTTTACACTTGCACCAAAACTGGGTGTGATCGGTGGCTGTCCTAAACCGAAAATAACGCATGGACTTAGTTTCTTAGTTTCTCATCTTAATCTACTTAGTATCTCAGCCATTTTTCTGTTTCTTCTTTTGCTTATTTACTCTGTATTATAGAGTTTATTATATCAGTTATTCAGTAATGCATTCTCAGTTTTTCAAGATAATTTTCATTTTCTATTTCTTTCATCCCTTTATTTTCCCCAGCCATTCTTCTTTCTTCAATCTTTTATTTTCTTTCTTATTCATTTTCTCCTTTTCTATTTCTTTCATCTCCTTTATTTTCCCCAGCCATTCTTCATTTCTTCTTTCACCAATCTTTCATTTTCTTTGTTATTCATTTCTCCTTTTCTATTTCTTTCATCTCGTTTATTTTCCTCAGCCATTCTTTATTTCCTATTTTCTCATTCCTTATTTTCCCAGTCCTTATTTCTCTCTCGCTCATTTTGTTTCTTCCTTTTTCTTCATTCCTACTTCTGTTTGTCATTCTCTCTTTTTTAGCTATTTATATTTTTTCATGCTCTCATTTTTTCTTCATTCCCACTTCTCTGCCTCCTTCTCCCTCTTTCTTAGTTCATCTTATTTCAGTTTATTATTGATTTCTTCTTAGTTTTGACTTGTTCAGTCCCTCCTTTTTCAGTTTCTTCATTTATCTCTTTCTTCAGTCCTTATCATAGCTCCTTTTTTCTGCCTTTAGTGTTTCGTATTTCAGCTAATCCATATTTAGTTTGTTCAGTCCTTATCATAGCTCCTGTTTCTTCAGTATTTTTTGTATCAGTATGTCCCTCGGTTTAGTTCTCAGCCCCCCAAGGAAAACATATTCAGTAAGTCCCCACTTCACCTCATCTCATTCTCTCGGTCTATCCTCCCCGCAGTCTCTCAGTTTAATTTGCTCAGTCATCTCTACCTCAGTCTCAGTTCATATTTGCTCAATCTCATTTTTCATTTCTTCAGTTGTCTCTCAGTTCATATTTGCTCAGTCCTATTTTTTCATTTCTTCAGTTTAATTTGCTTAGTCTGTCAGTCTGTCAGTTTATATCTAGTTATTTCCTCAGTCTTAAGTTGCTCATTCTTATATTCCTCCGTGTTCACTCTTTGATTCTCTTAGTCTTCTCATAATGTTAGTTATTCTCCATGTTCTTCAGTTATATCATTTTACGAGTTAATTATTTAATCATTATGTAAGTTTTATAATTGGATTAGTGTTAATTTTAACGGCCCTAGTCCATTTAGTTCTTCAGTTTATTCAAAGAATAATCATAGTCGTTTAGCCTCCCTTCTTGAATTATAGCTTAGCCTATGTGTTAATTCTGAATAATCATTCCATTATTGCGTAGCCTCTTACAGATTTGTAGTACTGTTAATTATGTATTATCTAGTTATTTCCTTAGTCTTTCCATCAGATTGGCCTGTAGTGTTTACAACTCAATAGGATAGTTTTATAGTCGTTGGATCATATTACCTTGGATATCCACTATTCTTGTTTTCCTCTGTTTTTAGTTTTCTTTTCTCTCTTTGGTTCGGTTCTTAGATTCTCACTCCCTCTTTAATTAGTATTCCATATATCATTTCCTTAGTTTCATTTGCTCAGTCTTATCATCTTCATTTACTTAGTATCTAAGTTAGCCATGGCAGAAAACGTGTCTTAGTTATCATTATATCACCGCCTTCTTTCATATTTTGTTTGTAAGTTCCTTTTTTTGATCTTGGTTCCTATCCAGAAACCAGCGTATATAATGATATTTTGATTTTTATTCAGTAAGTACGCACCCTTGTTCAATCTTTAACCTGCTTCAAATTTTCATTTCTTCAACATGTGCATTTCAGATCTTTAGTTTTGGTGACACGTTTATGTTAAGTCTTATTTAACTGAACTTATGTAGTACTCCCTCCAATCCATAATAAGTGTCGGGGGGTTTAATTCAAAGTTGAGCTAATTTGAACTATAACCCGGACAGTTATTATGGATCGGGGGAGTTCAAGGTGAGAATGGTGCGGGTGTGATAATGGTTTTTTTGGTGCGGGTTATAATATGGGTTTGATTGGTCCGGGCTGAAATGGTTCCAACAGAAAATTGGACTGGTGCGGTTTGGGCTTAGCAGAAAAGCGGACCGGCAAGGTGCGGTTTGGGCTCGGAAAAAAACAGAAATGGGGATAGGAATTGGCTGAACCCGTGGGTTCAACCCGTGGAAGCCGTCCGGGGCCATATGACTTCACGTGACCACGCCCTCACCACCGAATTCCCATGCTACCTCTGTTTCTCCCCATGGCCACGGCAGCCGCACATCAAGCCTAGGGTCCCCAGGCCCCACTTCTACTGCCGCTGCCCTGAATAGCTACCGTCGACTGCCGTTGCCCTGAACCACCACCCAGCGACGCCCACCCTCGCCCTCTCGTTCCCCGATGCCCTAGGGTTTCTAGCACCGCTACCGCTGGCCTGCCCATACCACCACCACAGCTGCCTCCTTGCAACGCCGACGGCTTTCTTGTTCCCATGGCCGCCGTCCTGCCTGCACTGTCGATGCTGCCGCGCTGCACCACCACCGCAGGCCACCTGTGCTGCTGATCTGCTCCTCTAGGGATTGGTCATCCTCACTCGGCAACCTCACCTCCTGCGCGGCTTCTTCCTCCGGTCCACCCTGCCCTCCTCATCAAGGTGAGCAAAGCAGCAACTCCTATGTCACATGTTCTGTGGTGGGTCAGTTTGAAGTATGTAATTGAAACTTGTATGTGCATGATTGTTGCATAAGTTTAAATTTGAAAATCTGGTGTATCTTGTATGCAAGATTGGCTCACCAAAACAACCGTTGATTAGTGTCTTGTTTATTCTTTCACATGTTTGATGTCTTGCAGATTGCAGGAATTCTCACTTATCTTATAGTAGTGGTACAATTATATTGTACGGAATACAAAGAAGTAGGTTGCGTTACCTCTGTGTGATGGTAGCTAGTGCAAATTCACTTGAGTTGGCTAACCTCTGTGTCATTACTATTTGTAAAGATGCTTATACTGTTACTTCATAAAAAAGGCTTCTTCCACTTGAGCATGTTATATTTGCAGTACATGGTTACCTTCTATACATGGTTGTTTGTCATGCATCAACAATCAACAGTGCTTTATTTCACTTTCCAGAGATGGTTGTCATATGTCAATCTCATACATGGTTGTTTGCCATTTGAGTTAGCAGTTCATATTTTCATGTACTGTAGCTGCATATTTGATTTGATTGTTAGCTCTAGCTAGATTATAACCTGGTGAATTTTTTTTCCCACTCTATGTTCTGTAATTATATGATGCATGGAGATCTCTAGGACAAATTAGTATATTTTTTACTTGTTGAAAAGTTGTGCTGTATGAAGAAATGATATCTAAGTGTGGCATGGTCAAGTTAATCCTGAACTTGCGATATATTCTCAGTGATTTTTGCGGCATTGCAATTTATTCTGTATTTATGATTTTTTTAGGTTTTCTAAATGGCAAAGTAGGACTTTGTTGATAAGCCAGTGCATTTTCATTTTTTGCCCACACTAGCAGTACCAGCTAGCATACAGCAGAGTAGCATTACCATAGCCTGGCTGGTTACCTTGATGTGCTTGCTTTGCTGCTTATCTCTGCAGGCAACTCAGGACTTGACCTCTCTCAAGAGTATGGCTAGGGAGAAGAACTTGGCGTCTAAGTCATCCATTACTGTTAAGAATCTAATCGTCTATGACATCCGTGATGTGACTGCCAGATTAGCCAACTGATGTTGCCAGCACTCTTGGCTGTACGTCTGCACTGGCCTCATTAGAACTTTATTGTGGACATGCTTTTACAATTTAATGTATAGAAATGTTTTAGAAAAAATATTTTCATTTTTTCATGCCTACATAAATTGTGATGCATGAGAAAATGCTCTCCGAGAAGAGTTTATACAGTAGACAGTAGTATGGATCCATCGGCTTTGGTTGCTTATTTTCCATCCTTACACCTACAGACTTGCTTAATACAGTTTTGGTTGTCCTCATGATTTCTGGCCTAGGCTGAAAACGTTTTCAAACCGCAAAACTGAAATGGGTTGGAGCGTTTTGGGGTCTGATGTGCCGCGGGGTGGTGCAGGTTGGACTGCCAGAGATTAATTAGGGTGTGGTTTGGTGTTGGAGTGACGTCATTCTGTTTGTGGACAGGTGCGGGTGTGGTGCGGTTCCTGCCCCATTCTCACCTTGAGGGGGAGTATGTCTTTTTGCAATAACCTGCACTAGTGATGGATGAAGATGACAAGAACAAGGATGGCCGGATTTTTGATCGGCTCTGGATTGGTAGAGTTCACACTTAAAATGAACTCAAGTTAGTGCTCGATATGCTAATTCTGTTTCACGTGTATGGAGCTCTTCTGATTTTGTCATTTGATGTGCACGAGTTAACAAAATACTACAGTTGTGGGGCCTACCTGTTTACATAAGCTGGGACAGTGTCTAAGTTCAGATATGAAGCTACTGGGTTAATTCAGTACCAGCTTTGCGTCATCAACAAGTGTGGTTGTGTTTTTTTTGTGTCATTAAGATGTTAAATTGGATGTAATTGCGCTAGTATGTAGCTTTCCATCGGAGCCAAAATTTGGAACTGTTTTTGTTTGTGAATTCCTTCGGGGAAGCAGGTAAACAAACACCTTTAAGGTGTGGTGAAAGATATGGTATTCTAATATTCCTGAAGTTTTTGTCTATCAGGTTGGAGGACATGGGAAATGGCTGTGTTTGGAGGCATGTACCAGAATAAAAAAGAGCTCAATAGAGACAACCGAAGAATGAAGGTGACAAAGTGGCAGCGCCTCTGAACTGATGGACAGGGCCCAGGGGAAATTGGGCAACCAGTTTCTGGATCCGCAATGAAACCGGACAAACCTGAAACCTGGGTTAACTCGTTTTTGATGGAGATGTTACGGGACACGCAGAGAAGTGACTTAAGGCCAAATGAGAAATCAGCCAGGTGATGATTACACTGTCCCTGTCCCAACTATCTTAGGCTTTCCCTTGCTACTTTATACAAAGAGTAAGTTTTGGTTACGAATGCCAGGAGCCCAGGACATTATGTTTTCCTTCAGGTAGAGAAATCATGAGCAATGTCTTGCGCCCCTGCTTACAAACTTTGCCATACTATTGATTATGTGTGATATATCTGCAGAAGTTCAGTATGATATGTGTGCTGTGGGGATTGCACGCCCAATGCTATCTTCTGTTGGTATAGTAGATCTACATTTCTATGGGGACGTGAACTAGTTGATCTGCTCAACTATTTTTACATTTAAGATCTTCTAATAGGTACAAACTGCTAATGTGGATGCTGTGTGTTATGCCAGTGTTGCTGCCATTCAGATTCAAGGTTCCTGCATGTTTTGACAAATATTTCATGCTAGGTTGGCTGCTTTGCTTGGCTGGAGTGCAGTGACTGCGATCATGCAGATGGTTTTGCCGGACCGGCTCTGTTTCTATGCAGTGACTGCGCACGGGTCCAAACCACTCTGTCTTGGGGCGTGTCAAGGTGGCTTTGCTCTTCCTTCTGTTTTCACTTTTCCCACACCGCCGCTGTCTCACGTGCGCACCGGTGACCTCAGTTGTTGCTCCGCGGGTAGGCTAATTGCCCTAGGCGGAGACAAGGGAGGAGTCAGTGACAAGGGCGGCGACGGCGACGGCAACGTGCGCGCAGAGTTGCTAGATACACCATGAGTGAGGGGAGCAGGTTCCCGGGAACGGTGCGAATCTCCGCTCTCCATGCGTGTCCAGAACATAGCCCTCGTCCACCGCCGCAACGAGGAACCGCTCCTCGGGGAGCACCAACGTCACCGGCAACGTCCTGATGGTGATGAAAACCAGCAGCTCGCGAAGGCACCCCGTGCGCTAGCTCCAAAGAGTGGTGCACGATGGGCGGAACACCGTTCATCAGTTCCGTGAAGACGAAGCACACCCCGGCGACCTGGCCACGATCCCGGCAAGCTCGTCACTGGTGATCATGTTGCCTGCCTCGTACTCGCTCTTCTTCTTCCGGCAGTAGGTCCAGGAGAGCGTGATCACAAGGAAGAATGTGGTGATGGCGAACGGCACCCACCTGCCAACCGACATTTTGTTCATCAGAGAGCTCATGTACACGTCCTCGACGGCCGAGTAGACCGCAAAGAACGTGGCGGCGTACGTGGCCCGCACCTCCCAGATCACCACCATGTCCACTGTCATCAGCGCCGTGGTGATCAGCATCACCCATATCACGGTGACGCCAAAGGCGTGCCCGATCTCCGGCCCGCCCTGGAAGCCGACGGTGATGATGATGCAGAGGACCATGAGGAGGTAGTTCATCTTGGGGCAGTACGAGGTGTGCTGCACGTTGGCGCGGGGGGAAACAGCCGAGGTTGATGGATTGCCGGATGATGGAGAAGCTGGCGACGATGGCGGCCAGGGTGGAGACCACGAACATGGGCCGGGGACCCGGTATGCTGATGTAGAACGCTGTGCTCAGTTCGGCCGGGTTCTTGATCAGGTACATCGCTTGGCCGGAGTAGGCAAGGATCAGTGATGGGTAAACCACTGTCGAGAACGCCTCCTGCATCAGAATTTTTAATTTTTTAATTTATAATGAGCACATTTTAGGTCTAATGTTTTTTTGCTTGCTATATAGGATAGGGATTTCTATTTCTGTGCCCTCGGGTCCTTAGTTGTGCTCAGTTTTCCCCAGCTCCTTAGTTTTTTTCAGTTTTCCCCAAGTTCTTGTTTGAAACCCGCAGAAGCAGCTCAGACGGCAGGATTTCCGTTTAGTTGACCGTTCCGTGCTGACGTGTGGGGCCGCGTCGTGTGAGCCCGCGTCGCGTGGGGCTGGTAGAAAGGGACCGCGTGGGACAGGACGAGATAACATTTGGTTGCACGTGAGCAGGAGCTGGGTTTTGTCTCTCTTGGTCCAAATTGGCATTTTTCCTTTTAAGAGTACATTTTCCGCCTCCTTCTCTCTGTCTTTTTTCACCTAATTAGTATCAAATCTCGAGAAACTTGCATTTCTATCTTTCTTCAATTATTATTTGTGCCTTTTGGCCCTCGTTGTTTGGCCAATATGGCAGCAAATCTAGTAGGGAGCCCAATCTAGTACTCCATTGACTTTTAGCGATTCCATACCTATCCCGGGGGAGAAGAACTTGGTCCATGTGTATGTAGTTAAATCTAGAAGCAAATCTACAGGGAATGTACGATAAATTCACACAGTCATATAGTAGAATAGGGATAGATAATATGGATCCCTTCCTAGATAATAAGCTGCATACAACAGCCAAACATAGTAACATGTTCGAGGTTCTTCACAGCACCATCATACTAACAACATAACAACAAGGGATCCCTAGCTAACAACAAAATAGGAGGCAGCAGCAGCACACGTCCAGGACTCCGCCTACTCCATCTGCCTCTGCCTCCACTTGTTGCTCCCCTTGGGAGCCTTGGGCTTTTTTTCGATAAGGGGGATAAAACCCCAGCCTCTGCATCAATTGATGCATGCGGCCCTTGGGAGCCTTGGGCTTGAGCGGAGGCATGCGCCCGCCGGAGATCTCCACCCGCTGGAAGCTGCGGAGGTGCATGCCGAGCGCCTTGTGCTTGGCGCGGAAGGAGTGGGGGTTCACTGTCGCACCGACCTTGGGGAAGGTGTTGCCGATTTTCTCGGCATGCGTGAGGAGGCAGTTGAAGTCAGTGCCGCCGAGCCTCCTAGTGCAGAAGGGGCACCTGTAGACACCCTTGGCGAAGTAGGAGACGTACTGGCCGACCTGCAGCCTCCGCAGCACCTAGCGAGTCTTGATGTCATGGTGCTCGCCGTCGCTGCCAGACAGCTGATCCATATCAAACGAGAACTATTAGTGAATGAGTTGCAACGATGACTAACGTGCATGATAACAAAGTTAGGAAAAACAGAGGCAGCCTCAATTAGAGTGGACACGATTATATGTCTACAGGGAAGGTGTTAGCGAACCAAAGCTCATGCACAACAGATTTGTACACAGCAATGGTTCGCTGAACCCTTCCTGTACAAATTTGTGCCCACCGATTCATCATAGGCAAAGAAACAGATTCCAGATCTGAATTGGAACACATTCCAGATTATTTGCAAAATTAAACGGTTGATATCTTTTGATTCGTGCATAAAATAACTGATTGAGATCCCATGATTACTTGCATAAATTAACTGATTGAGATCCCATTATTACTTGCATAAATTAACCGAACGGCCGAACCCCAAATCTTAAACGAAATCAAGAAGGGATAAAAAAACTGGAATAAAATCGGCGCAAATATTAGCCCAATACTCATCCATCTACAGATCCATCTACAACAGCAAAAATAGGGTTCAAAAAGGAACGGGGAACAAAAAAGGAAGCAAACCGTAGTTACCTCGCTCCATGCGTCCTCCATGGAGGTGTCGTAGGGGTTCGGGGGCGGGACGTACGTCACCTCCTCGTAGGGGTCATATCCCGGCGGGATCTGACCGCGACCGGCGGAAGCAGCCTCCGATGCACCGGCGGAGGAGGCGGCGACGTCCGTTGAGGGGACGGCGGCAACGTCCGTTGAGGGGACGATGTCGAAGAGGGTGGCGTCGCGCTTGGAGCCGACGGCGTCGTGGACGTTGGGATTGGCATTCTCCTTGTCCATCTCGCCAGCAGAGGAGAGGGAGAGGGAGAGGGAGATGGTTTTTTTTGCTTTGGAGAAGATGATGGGACGTGAGAGAGGCGATGTTGCGTGGGCGAGTGAGAGTGACAGAGATAGTGGGAGGAGGCGTCTATAAAGGCGAGGGGTGGTTAATGCGACCCGCGTCCTACGCGTCCACCGTTGCACGTCTGCACGTCTTGGACTTTTGCAACACGACACACGTCCACGATTGCACGTCTTCGACTGTTCGACATCTGCACCGCGACCCGCGTCTACGCGTCAACAATTGCACGTCTTCCATTTCTGCACCGCAACACGCGTCCTCGAGTCTAACCCTGGAAATTTAGATATACTCAGGTATACCCTCGAGTATTATACTAGCATTTTTGTGTGCTCAGTTTTCCCCTTGAGTGCTAATACTGGCTAGTGCAATATGCTTAGTTTTACCCTCAAGTGGCTCGTCAACAGAGAGTCAACAAATGGAATTAACTAGTTAAATGAGTCATTTAATGTGCAAAAAATTCTGAAAAATAGTGGCACTTACTCATGGAGTCTTTACCACAAATTACCACTTCTCAAATCATAGATAAGTCATAGATAAATCAAGTTTTACCACAAATTGCCACTTCTCAAATCACCTAGTAGCTATGAAGGTGCATGGTTTCCCACAATAAGCCCTTCCCAAAACAGCTTTTCCCAAAACATACTTTGTCTAAATGAGGCCACAATTCTCACACTCATGTATATTTGTATTGCAAATAGTTTGAGGTAGGCCAAGATGGGTTTCATTGTACAAAACACGCATTTTCCATTTTTTAAATCTCATATTTGAATCCATTAGTCTGTTTATTACTCAGGTGCCCTTAGTTTCTTGATACTACTCAGTTTTGCCCTCTTCCTCCACAAATTCTCGCAGACATGCAAAATTGCCCTGATTGGTCTAGCCCATGTCACGCGGATCTTGCCCGCCGACCGTTGATCTTATGATCTAACGGGCAGGATAACCCCTGTCTCTCTGTCGGCGGTTACCTTCCACTCTCTAAGTATGCTAAAGGGCAGTTTTCTGTATTATTTTTCACGCGCTAAAAATTATAAACTCTTTTAGGCATTACTTTTCACGCAAAAAATGATAAACCATCACCGATTTGTTGTAGCCATTAATTTTCACGCAAAAAATGATAAACCATCACCGATTTGTTGTATCCATTACTTTTCACGCAAAAAATGATAAACCATCACCGATTTCTTGTAGCCATTACTATTCACGGTAAAAATGATAAACGGAACAATCTATCTATCTCTGTATTTGAAGTTTGAAAGGGTTCACCATCTACTTATGTTAACTTTCGAGATTTTGACCTGAAAATCAAATGGGTATTATAAAGGGAAATAAAAGTTCAAAAAAATGTAAAAACGAAACAATCTACCTATCTTTGTATAGAAGAACGTCTGTATGTTTTTTGGGGTCATTTAGAGAAGGTAGAAAAAAATCCCTTTTGAGAAGGTCGAAAAAACCTAACTTGTTACAAAAGCTGATTTCAGTGAGACCTAACTAAATTTGGCATACATGATGCCATACCTATAACAACAAGGAATATCTAAAAGGGAAAGCTTCACAAAATTTGAAATTTAGGGAGAAAATGATGCCATACATGATGCTGTTTTTCGAGGTTTTGACCTGAAAATCAATTGGGTATTATAAAAGGAAATAAAAAGTTCGAAAAATGTAAAAACGAAACAATCTATCTATCTATGTATAGAAGATCAGCTGTATGAAATTTGAGGTCATTTAGAGAAGGTAGAAAAAATTACCTTGTTAGAAAAGCTGGCTTCAGTGAGACGAAACAACATGCGTTTAAGCAAAGTGATTTTTTCGAACATCTCCAAATGACCCCAAATTTGCCATACATGATGCCATACGTGTAACAACAAAAAACCCTATCTAAAAAGTGTCAAAAAAGTTTGCCCAACCGTATAGCTCTATCAAAAAGAACCTCACCATGACGCTAGTATAATTTTTAGTTACAAACTTTCGTTACCTAACTTTCAACACGAAACTTGTTTCAAATTCATTTTGACGTAGAAGAAACAAATCCCACCTTGATTCGAGCACCACAACCTCCAAACGATGCTGATGCCGATATCGGCATGGTCAGAACGGCTATGCTCGCCGCCACTGCCAGGTCACCGTCGGGATGCACCCTCAATCCTGTCCCCTCATTCGATCACTGACACACCAGAGATACCGCTGAGGCCAATGCCGAATGTACATGCTGATGCCAATGCCGAACATGCGTGCACGCCGCTGTGGGCACGGCCACGCCGCCCCGCTATGCTGGACGCCATAGACCACCGCGAGGTCTTTCCCTTCGCCACCACACTTTTCTAGCACCCATCTATACACGCCAGAAAGGAGAGACACTAGTTTTCTCTACATTGCTCGCGTTCGTGTCGGACGCGGTCAGTCAAAGTTTTGAGGTAGTCGTCGATGTCGTCGACCATTTCTTCTCTTCTTTGCATGGTTAAACGCGTCTAGTTCATATCTATCTAATGCGTCTGGTCTCGCCTCATGCAGTTCTTTGTGGACGTCGATCTCATCTCGGCACCCCGCAGGCCACCTCCTCCGTGCCATCGCTGTAGAGCTCCGTTTAAAAATCTAATCTTACCCGTGTATTGCCCCTTGTATCAGTGTCATGGCCCCACTTGTCATTCGATATACCGAAACCCCACTCGTGCGCGTTTTGGTCAGGGATACAACGATGCTTACGATCAAACAAAGATGGATGGTCTGACGTGTCTTTGCAGGCTCTACGTGGCCCCACTAGTCAGAAGATAACGGTCAATCATCGGGCAACCGGCCGTTACAACACCTGTGATGGTTTCAGACAAGGTCTTGAGGAAAACTGAGAAAAAACTAAAGAGCTGGGGAAAACTGAGCACAACTAAGGACCCGAGGGCACGAAAATAGAAAGCCCTATAGGATATGGTACCATTTGCACCCAGGAGAATGTTGTTTACTTGAATCGATGTTTGTTGAAGTGACCCAAGTAAGCAAACATAGCTTCAGCACCTGATTACACATGGTCATAGCTCGATTTGAGATTCAGTACTACCACATGTCGTACAAACATCAGCTTTGTTATATTCTTTTAAATGAACATTTTTTAACTGAACAATTAAAAGATTTGAATAATTTTAAATTTGAACAGTTTCAAAATTTGAACATATCAAAAAGTTAGATTTGAACACTTTCCAAAATCTGCCCGTACTATTTAAATCAGAACAATTTTAAAATTTGATTTTATTTTTTAAAAAACTATTTTTTTTGATGATTCAAAATGAACGACTTTTATCCGAGCAATTTAAAAACCCCACAAAAAAACAGACAGAATGTGTAAACACTAGAAAGAAGCGAAAAACAGACAGAAAATCGTCCAAGCTTGGCGAGAACCGCGAGGTATGGGCCAACCCATAGCAATGATCGGGGTGTGCGGTACCAGGTCGGTGCCAACCCGATCAGGACATGCTTGTTACTCGCATCGCACACACACTCTAAATCCGAACCAAATTGTTGGCATCCGAAACTTTTATAATCTTGCTACATGTAAACATCACTGATACAGTTATATATGTACTTCTGTATAAGAGCAAATAAACGGCAACAAGAAATGATCGAGACAACACAATCGATGTTAGATTATATGTTTCGGTTAAGCTAGACTTGTAACGCAAGCTAGGTTTTAGGCTTAGTCGGTTGGCTCTACTATTTATATCCCTTGTACCCCAAACAGTTTTGTATCAATTGTGAGACATAATACAATCTTACATGGTATCAGACTAATCGATCCTGACCTATGGCGCCGCCGCTAAGCCGCCGCCGCCCTGGTTACTTCGACCAGCAAGCCAAGGCCGCCGCCGCCGTCGAGGCCTCGGCCTCTTCTACCCCTCCCACGGCTACTCCTCTCTCCTACACGGACACCATAGCCGATGTCACCCCTTCATACCTATTACTTTAGATCTTACCCAACACAACTACTACCATTGGCGCCACCTCTTTGAGGTTCACCTCGGGCGCTGCAACCTCCGTCATCACATCGCCGCCGACGCCGCCCTCGTCCCGACGACGCTCGCTGGATCACGGATGATCTCGCCATCATCCAATGGATCTACACACGCGTGTCCACGGAGATTTTCAATCTCGTTTTCCGTGAGGCCGCCACCGCCGCCGCCCTTTGGGCGTCCCTCGCGCCAGCCTCTTCCAGGACAACGCCGACGCCCGGATCAACAACCTCCACTCCGCGATCCGCAACACCCCTCGGGGGACTCCTCGCTCAGCGTCTACCGTCGCCGCATCCGGACGATGGCGGATGAGCTCCGCGAACTAGGCCATCCTATGCCTGATCGCCGCCTTATCAACATCCTTCTCCAAGGGCTCGGCGACCGGTTCAAGACTCAAGCGGCCATGATTCCCTTCATGCAGCCTCGCCCTTCCTTCAAGGAGATCCGGTCCCCGCTGCAGGACGCCGATGATGACCTCACACGGCGGGAGGCGCGGCCTCACGTCTTCGCCGCCTCCACCCGGCCGCCCTCGCTGCCTACTCCCGCACCGGCAGGCCCGACGAGCCAGCCCACCGCCGCGGCAGGAACCCCGGTACCGTTTCCAGCCCTCGGCCGGGCAGCCTCCTCCGGGCCGGCGTCCCAGCCCCAACTACAAGGGCAAGAATCCGATGTACCGGCCGCCGCGATCCGCCACTCCACCAGCCGCCTCGACGCCCGCGCCAGCACTCGCCGCTCCTCCCGCTTGGCGCCCGCCACCGGCGGTACCGACGCCTCGCGCCAAGCACTGCCGCGCCGCCTACCCGGCGCCCTCCTCATGATCCCCGGACCGGCATGGTTCGGGCTTGGTCCATGCCCCGGGCGGCCCCCTCTCCGATCGGCGCTCCTCCGGCTTACACGGGTGCCTCGGGCGCCGGGTCTTCGCCCCCACACTGGTTCCCCTGGACTCCTCGGCCAGCGCGCCCCGCCGAACGCCTACCACGCCGCCCCGGCCTACTACGACGGGGGATGCCATACATGCCATATCAGCACCCCCAGATGTTTCAGCCTTCGTCTGTCCTCATGCCGCCTGCTCCAACTGCCCCGCTGCATCAACCGACCTCCGCTCCTTCACCGAGCCGGGACCAATCTGCGTTCTTGCAGGCCATGAACAACTTCGCTGCCCAGGGAAACTCAGGTATGGACTGGATTTTCGATTCCGGTGCTTCTAGTCACATGTCTGCTTCTAGTAATATGCTGTCAAATTTTTCCACCACACCACTTTCATCCATAGTCCTAGGAAACGGCACTACTATAGCTATATATTGCACCGGCCAAACCACCATACCTACACCCACCAAACAACTCCTCCTACGTGATGTCCTTATTGCACCCGCGCTAATCAAAAACTTAATTTCTGTTCGTCATTCACCCGTGACAATCTTGTTTCTATGGAATTTGATCCGTTTGGTTTATCTGTGAAGGACTACCAGACCAAAGCGGAGATCGCTCGGTTCAATAGCTCCGGCGACCTCTACACTCTCCATGGCGCCGCCACCCACGACCCACCCACCTCCATGGCGGCGTCCGTCGACCTCTTGCATCACCGTCTCGGCCACCCCCACAACGCTACCTTGTCTTCTATACTTAGCGAATTTTCAATAAATTGTAATAAGGATAGTCATAATACCTCCATGTGTCCCTCTTGTCAGCAAGGAAAACATGTTCGCTTGCCCTTTAGTTCCTCTACTACTGTTAGTACCTTTCCTTTTGAACTTTTGCACTCGCGATTTATGGACATCTCCCCATACTAGTGTCTCCGGCTTTAAATATTATCTAGTCGTTCTAGACGATTTCACACACTTTGTCTGGACTTTTCCTTTACGCAACAAATCAGACGTCCACACCATTTTCCTAAACTTTCAAAAATATGTCGCCACACACTTCTTTCTTCCCATTAAATTTATCCAATGTGACAACGGCAAAGAATTTGATAACTTTCAAAACCGAAACTTCTTTCTTCAACATGGCATTCTTCTCCGATTTTCATGCCCATACACTTCACCTCAAAACGGCAAGGCAGAACGCTCGCTTCGCACAATAAACGACATCATTCGCACCCTTTTAATCCACTCCTCAATGCCACCAAAATTCTGGGCCGAAGCCTTACGCACAGCCACCTACTTACTTAACATCCGGCCTCACAAGTCCAATACAACCTCTACACCATTCTACTCTCTTTACCTTAGTCATCCCACCTACTCTGAACTTCGCGTCTTTGGCTGTCTTTGTTTTCCAAACACTGCCGCCATCTCCACCAACAAACTATCACCTCGCTCCATTCCCTGTGTCTTTCTAGGATACTCGATGAACACAAGGGTTATCGCTGCCCGGATCTCGTCTCTCGGCCGCGTCCACATCTCTCGGCACGTTACTTTTTCCGAGCATATCTTCCATTTCTCCACACGGACACCCTCCCAAACTCCCATTGACCCATCGCCTACCCTACATCATCCCATAGCTCACCCTCGCTAGGTTTCCTCACCACTACACCGCTCCTACCGCCACCCCGGTGCCCTCCTCGCTCGCCGCGGCGCACCCTTCAGCCGACTCCACCGCCGCGACAGCCGGGTCGGGCTGCTTCCTCCGCCGAGTCCGCACCTCCACCCGATACACCCATCTCCCCCGCCGCTCCTTCTCCACCTATTCCACCATCTTCGACGTCCGCCTCATCCGCCGCGCCCGACGTCGTTGTTCATCCCACTCCACCTCTACCACCCCATGCCTGTTCCTACCCAAGCTCCCACAAATGATCACACAATGCGCACTCGGGCCAAAACGGGATTTCACGTTCCAAAAGGGCCGCGTCTCAATCTTCATGCCACCACTTCTCCGATCTCCCCCATCCCTAAAACCTACAAAAGTGCTCTTCTCGATCCTAACCTGGGCTGCCGCTATGCGTGATGAGTTTTCTCGCTCTCATTCACAATGATACATGGCGCCTTGTTCCTCGCCCTGTCGGTGCAAATATTGTTTCCGGCAAATGGGTTTTCCGCCAAAAATTTCTCTCCGACGGAACTCTCTCTCGCTACAAGGCTCGCTGGGTTTGTCGTGGTTTCTCTCGAGCAGCACGGCATCGACTACGACGAGACCTTCTCTCCTGTTGTCAAGCCTAGCACTATTCGCACTGTTCTTAGCATCGCCACTTCCTCTTCTTGGCCCATTCACCAACTCGATGTCAAAAATGCCTTTCTTCATGGTGCTCTCCAAGAAACTGTTTATTGTCAACAACCTTTAGGCTTCGAAGACTCCTCTCGCTCCCGATCATGTTTGTCTCCTTCAAAAATCTCTTTATGGTCTCAAACAAGCCCCTAGGGCTTGGTTCCAACGTTTTTCAACTTACATTCAAACAATCGGTTTCACTCCCTCTCTCACCGACACCTCTCTTTTTGTCTATCATACTTCCACACACACAGCTTATCTTCTTCTTTATGTTGATGATATCATTCTCACTGCTTCCACTAAGACTTTTCTTGATCATATTATTACACTGCTTAACTCTGAATTCTCTATGACTGATCTTGGTGTGCTTCATCATTTTCTTGGCATCACTGTTACACGTGACTCTAATGGTCTTTTTCTTTCCCAACGTCAGTACATTCTAGATCTTCTCAACCGCGCATGCATGATTGACTGTCAGCCTGCTCGTACACCTGTTGACACTAGCGCTAAACTCTCTGCTGATGGTGAACCATTCTCAGACCCAACTCTCTACCGTAGCATTGCGGGTGCACTACAATACCTTACTCTAACACGCCCAGAAATATCTTATTCTGTCCAACAAGTCTGCCTATATATGCATGATCCACGAGTTCCTCACTACAATCACATGAAACGCACTCTTAGATATCTAAAAGGAACATTAGATTATGGCCTTCACATAAACACCACTTCACCTACCAGGTTTGACAGCATACTTCGATGCGGATCTGGGCTGGATGCCCCGACACTCGTCGGTCCACGTCCGGATACCGTGTTTTTATGGGTAACAATTTGCTTTCATGGTCTTCTAAGCGACAGTGTTACGGTTTCACGCTCGTCTGCGAAGCTGAGTATCGAGCTGTTGCACATGCAGCTTGCTGAGACAGTTTGGCTACGGCGAGTTGTTGGCTGAACTTCATCGTCCCATCCAGCAGGCCACTATTGTTTATTGTGATAATATTTCAGCGGTTTACATGTCCAGCAATCCAGTTCAGCATCGGCGGACAAAGCATATTGAGATAGATATTCACTTCGTCGGGAGAAAGTTGCTTTGGGCCAAGTTCGAGTTCTTCATGTTCCCACTACAGCGCAGTTCGCCGACATCTTTACCAAGGGACTGCCAACACAGCCGTTTCATGACATTCGTTTCAGTCTCAACGTGATTGAACCCCACGTTGACACTGCGGGGGATGTTAGATTATATGTTTCGGTTAAGCTAGACTTGTAACGCAAGCTAGGGTTTTAGGCTTAGTCGGTTGGCTCTACTATTTATATCCCTTGTACCCCAAACAGTTTTGTATCAATTGTGAGACATAATACAATCTTACAATCGAGTTCATTGTAGTGTAGACTGTAGAGGTATTTTTTTTCTTCTTTTCTTCTGTTTGCTCCTGATTTTGCTTTGTCCGGATTCATAACTGCAGTTACTCTTTGCTTATTGGGTGTCTACGTTCCATATCAGTTGGTTGGCAAGAATTGTTCCATAGCCCATATGCGCTCATTAACGCCGGCACGCAGAGCTAGGCGCGACGGGACGCGTCGCTGCGCCCTCTGCGGGAACCGCACCGTCGCTGCGCGCCAATAACTTCCGTCGCGAGGTAGGCGACGGTTAGGTTTAAATTAATTGTGCCGCTGACGGGTCGGCCCCGCCACTCCCCGCCTCGCTTTTCGTTGTGTCCGGCGTCCCGGTGCGTCCCCGTGGGACGGGGACGGGCTCGGGCGCCGGACACCATATAGGGGCGCGCCGGACAAAAAAGGGCTTTGGGGGACGCGGCTGGAACGTTTTTTTTGTCCGGCGCGCCCCAAATCGCTTTGGGGGACGGTTTGGGGGACGCGACTGGAGATGCTCTTAGAAATGATATAGACAATTGGACACCAAGTCTATTATCCATTTCAAGTTGATCAATAAGACGCTAATCTGGTTGCCATTTCTCTTTGACCTGTGTGATACAAATATAGAAGTCATCGTTTGATAGTGATACCACATATTTCCCACCCATGGATAGCTTGGTGATGGGGTTTCGCAACGCGCTTAATCTCGATTGTATTAATCCCAGTCATTTGATTGTGAAGTGCATATGGTGAAATGGAAAACTCAAATGTTTTTGAGCTAATTTGGCTGACCTGCTCTCAGCTCTCAGTGGTCATCATCTGGGGTGGGGAGAATGAGTATCCACATAATTAATCAGCAAAGTGGCAAATGGATGTTAATCAAATCATGAACATCCATTTAGAACCAAGATTTGCAAAGGGGAATACTGAAGCAAAAGCGTTCTTGTCAAGTTCTTAGTTTCCCATTGTCACCAACGCGTGGAAAGCGATCCAACAGGAGGGAGAAGGAGTCAGCTGGAGCTCAGGACGAGAAAGAAACAGAGAAACGCGGTCGAGCCAGGACAACAATCACTAAACTGACCGAGCACTGTAAACCCTCTTCTTGGCCAACGAGGTTGATATAGGGGGTGGAGCCGGCCGTGAGGGAGCATCGGCAGCCCACGCACGCCATGTCCACCTCCGCCGTGTCCTCGGTCGAGACCGTGAGCTTCTACTGCCACACCTGCAGCGCGAGGTTCTGGCTCCCCGGCCCGTCCTCCTCGTTCTACCCACCGCTCCAGCCGGTCTTGCCGCCTCGACCGCATCCACGCGCAGTAACCTGGCCGTCGGCCACATCTTCCACGCCGTTGCTGCCTCCGCCGATCGCTTCTTCGTCATCGTCGCCTTCTTCCACGGCGTTGACCTCGCGTTCGTCGCTCGTCCACAACCGCGGAGACCATGATCTGCTTCCTCCTCCGCTTCCACCTTGGCTGCTGCAGCCGTCCGCGTCTCACGATACATGGAGTCACAGCTTGAGTCCCTCTGACTGCCAACCAAGGTTGCCGCCGCCGGCCGCTCCGCGAGTCACCTTGTCGCCGTCTTCTTCTTCCACGTCCACACAGCCGCTGACTCTGGGGTCCTCCACAAGGCCACCACCGCCGTCCAGCAACGACGCGTGGGAGTACTTCTTCGGCGCCTCTGACCTAGTCGTTGCCACGGGCAAGGAGGGGCCGCCGTTGAACATGTCCCTTCGCCAGGCATGTCGGGAATTCCGAGTTCTCTGCCCCCAAGAAGAGCAACGCCGCCGGTCTTCCCCTGCCCTCTCTCCCATATTGTCAGCATGCTCCTCCGCCTCCTCCTCCGCCTGCTCATCCCCTCTTTTGGCGTCACCGCCGCTCTACCGGCAGCACCAAGGCGAGCTGCAACTTGAGCCGTTTCCTCCGGCCTTGTCCCCGTCCACAACCGTGGAGACCATGCCGACCTCTCCTCCGCCTCCGCCTTGGGATTCCCCGCTCCACGGTGCATGGGACGATGACTACAACTTCAGTCTGTCGGGCTCCGATTACGAGAGCCCGCCCCGACCGCCGCCGCCGCCGCTGCCCCCGTGGCCGCCTATTTCCGCCTACGAAGCCACGTTCGAGTCGTCGCTCCAACGTCAGGGGTTGCCGCCTATTTCCGCCAATGAAGACACGTTCGAGACGTCGCTCCAAAGCCACGGGTGGCCAGCGGCACCGTCTTCTGTTTCTGCCTACGACGCAACGTTCCACACGCCGCTCCAACGGGGCGGGTCACAACCGGCGCCGGCGGAGTCCATCGCCGCCCTGCCCACCGTCATCGTCAACGACACCGAGCTGGTCTGCCCCATCTGCACCGACCCCCTCCTGGCCTCGGCGCCGGCACGCCGGCTCCCCTGCGGCCACCTGTACCACTCCGACTGCATCGTCACGTGGCTGTCGCTGCGAAACTCATGCCCAGTGTGCCGCGGCAGCATCCCGTTGTTCGACTTCACCGACGCAGATATTGTGTCGTCGTCGTCGCCTTCCTTCCACCCAACGCCGTCCAGTAGGAGACGATCTCTACAAGGGACGAGCCGGATAAGAAGGATCTGCAGCAGGCTGCTCAGACGCATGGAAATTAGCCGTGGTCGCCGCACAGATAGCATCGGCAATGTGCATGTCTGATGGATGGCATTGTTCTGCACTCATACCATCATCTGTGTCTCATCACATTGCACAATACAGTCTTCCCAAGTTCTCATGTGTATTCGAGAACATGATTATTGAGTGTGTCCATTGATACCTGAATATGCTACCTGTAATTACAATGAAAGTATGGCACGTAGTGACGTAGTGTGTTTATAAATAACTTGTTCTTGTTCAAGCGACAGCGACCAGCCACTCTAGGAATGGAAGAGCCAACTCCCCCGGCCTACCATGTCATGAGATGCACACATCCCAAAAGTCATGTTATGTGGCATAATTAACTGAAGGCCAGCACATATCTCTGAATTACTCCTATATCATACGGTACATATTAAAAGAGGATTCACCGGTTTAAGTCGACCAAGATAATTTTTAAGTCTTAATCGAATTGAATTTTTTAACTGAAATTTAGTCTTGTCAATGTGTTACCTGAATGTGTTACACATGTAATTATAATGAAAGTATGCAAGCCTGTCCACACGACCCAAAAATTCTGACAAAATCGTTGCAACCCGTAAGGAGTGCAGGTATATCCGTTACACCAGGAACCAACTTCTCCTCTGTATGCATGTGAACATTGCAAAGAGATTAAGCGTACAAAATTTGATTAGTCCACTATGTCTTCGGCTTCTACAATCGATCATACCTTCATTAATTGTTATCCCTAGGTCATGGATGGCTATACATGGTTGCTCCGAACTTTGTCTACGAGGAATCAGACTTCTCTTTTGTACTTGTCTCTAACTGAAATTTCCAATGCATCCCATTTCTAAAAGTTGTATCCATTTAGGTATTGATGCCCCGTTTATTCTGTTGGCTTTTTTGCTCTCCAATTAGACTCGTCTATATTGCCACCGTGCCTGATTGTATCATACATGCCAAATGCAGTTTCGGTCATTGCTTCTGGCAACATGAGGAGGTTTATATATTTGATGTTGAGTGCACACTTCAGTGCTTCACCAAATTTCACATGTCGCTGCAGTTGTTGTTGAGCAACTAACATCTCTAAGGTATTATAGCATCCCGGGTTTATGAGCCTCAGACCGTGACGAGCCTGGCTCCATCTCGGTTGTGAGAATAACCATAGTCACATGTTTTCTTTTTTTGTGGATTCTTTTAGCCAACATCTTCATCCTTCCGTGTCAAGCTTTTAGTATGTAGTATAAGAGGAATATATTCAAAAGATTATATCAGTACAACCGGCTTATGTGACAACATCAATCAAATAGTCAAGCAATCACTCACGCACTTTCCTATCTGTAATAAGATTTTTTCAAACCCATGATGCTTTGTTTACATTGTCCTAGGGATGTTGATTTCTTTTGCTTTCTTCGTACAGAGCTGCCCTCCACATAAACATAAACTCAAGCGGAGCTGAGCTCCGTGTTATTCCGCCACTAATAACTAATATTAATTAGTCACATGCCAATGTGGTTCGACATAATTTCTGATAAGCGCGTGATATCTTCTATAACTTGTTGGGCGTCGCCATGTCACAACTCATCTGCTATGTAGCTACATTCTTTCCTGGGACTTGTTTCCCATGATTTTTCTATTTACATCAAAAACCAAAGTGAGAAGTTTCTTACACCTATAGTGCATTTTTCTCCGTTACTATTCAACTCTCTGCAGTAGGCGTAATTTGTTAGATAAAAGCGGCACGAGTCGTGGTGATTGATCAAGCATTGGTCACAACCAACAACTAAGCAAGCACTAATTCAATATTTTAAAAATGGTTTTGAATTTATAGGGTTCATCTTTTTAGTTATTTGCAAGTCTAATTTGTTTCAGAGACAGACTCAACTTAGTTTGCAATTTTTAATTCTCATTATATGACACTCCAATAGTAGATTAAATATTAGGTAAGCAAAGTTGCCAATAGTAGATGCAGTAGTGTCACAATAACATCATTGAGTAGTAGTTTGACATAAACTTATGGATCCCAATTCATAATCTTGAATGATCCCATAGTTGAATCTACTATGCTACTAGTATCATCTCTTTTATCATTAATTGATGTGACACATCAGTTTTTTCATGCATGTAGTGCATGAGTGTAATAATTAGCTTGTAGGCTCATTCTACCTTGAAAAATATATGTTGCTATGGTAATGTAGCTACTCCCTCCATACCGGTTTATAGGGTAATTGCGTCTTTTCTATTAATCAACAAGCTAGTTTTACAAGAGGCTTACTAGGAACTCTTTTCTGTTTACATAACACACATGTATTAATGTTATCGATTAATACAATTATAGCATGGGATGCAAACATTTATCATAAACACAAAGATATAATAATAACCACTTTATTATTGCCTCTTGGGCGTATCTTCAACAACTTGCCTGTGGATGGTTGGCCTCAACCACCACTTTTATGGTGGTTGGCCACAACCATCTTTCGAGAGAAGTTTTCTCCTTTTAACCACCCACACACTACAAACCAAAGCGTATGGTAACCATCTAAAAACGGCTATAACTACCCACTAAGGGATAGCCACACAATCAAACACACCCTAAAAGATATCAAGAACAGACAGACACACACACCCTCCCCATGCGCCATACCCACGCACAACTCAATCGCCCAGGTGTGTCCAGCCGTAGATACACATCAAACAGCGCCGCACTCATCTTCGAGAATCTATCACAACAACCTGCCTGCCCAGACCTTACACATCTCCTTGTACCGTTTTCATAGAAGAAAAAGATGCCCACAGCACCGCCCATCAGAAGCACAACGCGCATATAGCACAAGGAAAAAAGATATGCAAAGAACAAAACATGATGCAGCGAAACACACAAGGCCCTTATACTAGTTGATATACTATTTCCCACAAATATTTTTAGGGTTAATTATTGGTTTGCCAATACAGCTCGAGCAACACCCAGATTTGCCACTAGATCAGAATGATGCTCAGTTTTGTCCCTAGTCTGTGTGCAACAACTCATTACGTGACTCTGCCATTTTCTTCAGGTCAAGGTCCTTGACTCGTCCGTTTCAGGTGGGACCAGGCGGAGACACATTTGAAAAGAAGAACGTTGCTGGCCGTTTCATGTGGGACCCACTAGGCAATCGTTGTCTATGTTCCATATTAAACCGGCGGAACGCGCGGACGTAGCACGCATCGGTGAGCCGGAATTGACGGGGAGCGTCCGAAGGGGGGACGGGGTTGGAGGCGGCCACACACGGATAATCAAACCCTCTTTGGAATTTCTTTTGATCCTTTGCATCCACTATGAACCGCTCCCTTCTGACCGCAATTCCATCCTAACCAACCAAAAACAGAGACGCAATGAGCACACCAAAAGCAAGATCAACCGCAATGAACACACCATGTCAAATCGACTGTTGCACTGCACAAGAAAGGTCAATTGGAACAAGAATTACCCCTTGGGAGCCCAGTCGTGGACGCGGCGAGTCTCCAGCCCGACGCCTGCCTCGCCAAGGTCATCGCCGCCGCTCGCCATTTCGTCGAGCAGGTGGCAGGCGCAGTGGCGGAACGAGCGACCCACCACTGGCGTCGCAAGACGGTGGGGGCAGGGCAGGTGCCGTTGGATCAGGTGGCGGTGGAGCAGGTGTCCACGTGGGACGGTCGCGCGTCGGCGCAGGTGGTGGCGGCAAGGGCGCGGGTGGTGGCGGGAGCAGAGGAAGGGTGTGTGGCGGGAGCAGGGGTGGTTCGGCTCTTTTTCATTACGCGGTCCTACATGTAAGATCCGACCCCACTTTCACTAACGGCACGAGACGGAAACGTCCCAAACCTGGCCGTTTGGCCTCGCCATAGCAGCTGCACCCGAAGCGGTGGCAAAACTGAGCATCATTCTGCGCTAGTGGCAAAACTGAGTACATGACGAGCTGTAGTGGCAAATCAATAATTGACCCATATTTTTACCTTCCAGGGCAGACAGTGATGTTATTGTCTCATTGCTATTTTAGCACCACTTCTTTCTGTAGTGATGTTATCTGGTTCATTTTTGGACTGCTTTCCCAGAATGACATCGTAAATAAACCAAAGTGAATAAGGCGTTACGGAGGCCGGGTTTTAGTCGTCAGAAACGTTATAGACAATTGGACATCAAGTCTGTTGTCCATTTACATTATAGATCAATAATACGCTGGTCTGGTTGCCATTACTCTCTGATCTCTTTGATACAAATATAGAAGTCATATTCTGTGATACTGTGCTGATAACCTTGCTATTGACATACGACTTGGCCGTAGAATTTTTTTTCGATAAAGGATGCTTTATTACTTATGAAAAGCAATTACATCCAGCCTCTGCATAACCAGGATGCACACAGCCGTTCTAGTTTCTGTAGCGAACAGTTTATGTAAAAAATAAGCGAAATACATATCGAAACGATGAATCATATAACGCCTAGGAAGAGGGTGGAGCTTCAATCCGTAGACTATGCTGCCACCCATCTAGGAAAAAAATATCCCTCGCCGTAGCCTTCAATCGTGTATAGACCTCCGTAAATAGGTCTTGATTCTCCGCCCGCTGAAGAGGTAACCACGAACGGAGAATACCTGTACATCTGTAGATGACCTGCAACAAAGAACAATTTTTATCGTTAAAAATCTTGTCATTTCTACTCAGTCAAACCGCCCAGATAACTGATAGCGCCCCCACCCTAAGAAGCAACTTAAACCTTGAATCGATACCGTGAAGCCATTGCCAAAGACATTTGCTACACTAGTCGGGAGATACAGGGTAGACGCTACTTGGATGACTGACCATATAGATCTCACAAAACTGCACTGGAAGAAAAGGTGTTTGATGGTTTCATCATGATGACAAAAAACACACCGCGAACTTTCGTGCCAATTCCGCTTAACATGATTATCTTTAGTAAGAATAACTTCTCGGCGAAGGTACCATCCATAATTTTTAATTTTTAATGGTATCTTCATCTTCCAAATTTTCTTATTATTATCAACTGGTATATCAGAATGAAGGATCGCATTGTATAAAGATTTGACTGAAAAAGTGCCATCTACATGAAGATTCCATCTAAATTCATCCGGTTCAGGGGATAAGTGAATATCTCCCAATCGTTGAATTAGAGTATTCCATGCTAGTAGCCTTTGTCCAAGCAAAACCCGTCTGAACGTCACATTCGGGGGTGAGGTAGCCATTACTGTAGCAATGGTATCACCTTTGCGACGAACAATACTATACAAAGCAGGATAATGTTCACTTAGTGACAAGGGATTAACTTGTCAATGCCTATGGATTATAGGCTAGGGTTTAGTTAGAAGTAGAGGGCAAGTAGATCTCGAAGGTTTCAGCCGAAAAGTACTCGACGAATATGAAAACTAAGGTTTGCAGACAATGATTCGATGATCTTCTCGTCCCTCGACCCCCTTTATATAGGTGGAGCCGAGGGATTCGTGCTATACAAGGATTACAGAGTCCGGGACGGTTTCTAACTCATCCCGCCAGATTTACAAATAACACTTCCTATTACAACTCTATCTTTTCCTTAAATACATCTTGGGCTGTCGAATCTTCTTATTCTTCGGGTAGTGGGCCTTCAATAAACCCTGGTACTATATTGGGCAGGCCCATTTGGGATGCCTATGTCGGTAGCCCCGAGATTTTGCTTGAATCATAGAATCGGGGAAAATCTCCACTCGTTTATTTTTACTTGAAAGCTCTAACTTTCATACTTTTTCTCATAAAATTCTATATTGTACAGGGATATTGGTAGTTGGGGCTAGTTCATCCGACGGATCAGGTACTAGTTAACTGCTCTAGTGGCAATCCGCAAAAACCTACTTCAAAATCACGTCCCTGGACATGATTTCGGGATACTGGTGTAAACTTCGACAGGCGCCGCTTAAGGTCTTACCATTCTGTCGAGTCCCAGCTAAATTTATCGAGTACCTAACGCGTCCGTTAGGATTTTTCTTCGTATCTGTTGATACGGATAAAAGTAGCAGAGCGCAGTCTTCGGCGATGCCACGCCCAGCGAGAATAGGTCCGGGGTCTTACCTTCGCAATTTTGCGGCATTCAGAAATTGATCGCAACTTCGGCGTTCCGAGAATATATTGTCGAGTGCTTTTCCTAGCTGTTGGAATGGCACATTTTATTGAGTCAAATATGACTTATATTGCTTTCCCGATGGGAGTATATGGAGAGTTAATGATAACTCGAAATATACTATCTTGCTTGTTCTATTTTTCCTTTGTTAATTTCATCGGGCACGCGAACAGTGCTCCCGATGGGAGTAGCCCCGAGGCTACAGCCAAGAACTTGTGCTTGGTTGTAGACTCAACATTTTCTATATTTGCCATTGTCGAAATTTTTCTTTTTTCAAAGTAGCCCCCGAGCATTTGGGCAAAAACTTGTTTCTGACCAAAGGCTCCCGATGCATTCAAATAACTTATCCTGTCGCCATTCTCCTTTCTCTTGTCGACATATTTTCCCTTGTCAAATTTTCTTCAATTCTATCAATCGTCGATATTTTTCTGCTTTGTGGGTCCATCGTTCCCACCATGTTGACACGTCGTGCAAGTGGGGACACACGTCCTCCGCTTTTTCTCGGTGCTCGTGCGGTAACGCCTATCCCGATAAAAATACTTTTTTGCCCTTGTAACCGAGAAAATCAATTCGCACCACACGATTTCCTCATCCAACGGTACATCGCTTCACCCAATTCTTATATAAACCTGTCTTCAACCTCCGTTCATCCCTCGCTTGCGCCGCTCACCTGTTCCTCTTCGCAAATCTTCCTCTCGCGCCCAATCTTCGCCGATTTCTCGTTCTCGCATACATTGCTCAATCCGCTGCCGTGGATGCCACCGCGTGCGCGTTTGACCCGCCACAGCACTCCAGAGTCCGCGATGGCCGCTGAAAATCCTGAGTGGGAGAGATCCAAAATCTCCAACCAAGACACCAACCTGATGAAAAGGCTTGGGCTGATGAAGAAGGAAGGCGCCATCCGCTTTCCCAGTGAAGAAAGCTATCCCAAGCCTCCCATGGAGTATCGGGTTAGTTTTGTTGATCATCTTATCCGTGGCCTCTCTCCCCCAATCCATGATTTCCTCCGCGGTCTCCTCTTTGTTTACGGGATTCAGTTGCACCAGCTGACTCCCAATTCGATCCTCCATATTTCTATTTTTATCACTCTTTGTGAATGCTTCCTTGGAGTCGCTCCCAATTGGGCTCTTTGGAAGCGCATTTTCTGCCTTCGCCGCAATGGCGCGCACCACGCCACCTACAACATAGGTGGCGTAGTTATCCGTGTCCGAACCGATGTCGAGTATTTCGACGTCAAATTTCCCGACTCCGTCCAAGGATGGCGCAAGAGGTGGCTCTATATACACGAAGAAAGCGCCAACTCCGTGGAACACAACATAGTTCCCTTCGACGGAAACGCGAAGATTCAACGCCGCCACTCCCGGGACGCCGAAGCTTCCGAAGAAGAGAAGAAAGCGACGAAGCTCTTATGTCTCGTATTCATCAGCTCCAAAATACTCGAGGCAAAGAGTTATCTCGGTGTCCAAATCACAGCCTATTTTCTTAGAATTAGAGTGCAGCCTCTTCGAGCTCGCAAAAATCCTCTTTGGACGTACTCGGTGCCAATGACGCCAATAGGCTCTCCAAGTGATCTTTCTGTGAAGGACTTGGAGAAGCTTATTCGAAGAATTACCTCTCTGAGTAAGAAGGATCCTATTCCTTCCTCCTGTCGCGTGGCACCCTACAACTCCACCAATCCTCTTCCCGAGGTATTTTGTCTTCTCGAATTTTTATCTTGTTCTGAATTTTCCCTGCATCTCGTTGTATTTAACATCTCGCTATTTTTCCTTTGTCACTATTTTTATAGGGTCACCCTACTATGGCTTCCCTTCCTCCTCTTCCTGAGGATGGAGAAGTCGAAGAAATGGGTATAGTTGCCGAAGATGCTCAAGGCTCTTCCCTTCCCGAAAGTGAAGTCGCCGGTTCTCACAAATCTGCGGCTTCCCATGAGAGAGAGGTTGAGTCTCGAAGCTAGTGAATCGACCGAATCCCTTCCTCCCTGCTGTTTCTCCGAAGAACAAAAGGAAGAGGACTGAAGTCGAGGATTCTGGCATGTCTAAGGCTGAAGAAGTTGGTCCTTCTGATCCGAAGGCAGCTTATGATCCTTATTTTGAGTCCCTCATCAGCTCGTAAGTCAATTTTATCTCTCCTCCTCTCTTTGATGTACCCGAAAGATTTAACTCTGTCTTGCTTTTTGTACTTGTCGATTTTTGTTTACTAGTGATGAGGAAGAAGTGCCGATTCATCGACGTAGCTCCTCGGACCAGCACGTCACGTACCGTGCTTGTTTCGTACACGTTAGTTGAAGGAGATGAAACATCGCCTCCTCAACAAAACGTCGTCGCCACTACTTCACCGTCAAGCCCCCTTGTCCCTTCGCCAAAAAGGGCAAGGGTTGAAATGACCATTGAGCCTCCTCCTCAATTGGGCAGCTCTTCGTCGCAGCTCTTGGATGATGTAAGTTTATCGAGATCTATATTTCCTCTATTTTGCTTTTGTGGATCCTTACTTTTTGTAATGCCGAAGTTTTTCCCTTTCTTTTTCTTCCTCTTTGACAGCCTATGATCAAGGATCTTATCCGCATCGGGTCCCAATTTATTGGGTACCGCGAGTATGCCAGCAGGGCCGAAGGTAACGTCTTTTATACTTGCTGCTTCCCTTGGTTTTTTATTCCTGCTGCTTGTCGCTATATTTGATCTTTCTTCTCTTTCTTTTCCTTCCTCAACAGAAAAACTTGCAGAGGCTAATAAACGTGCCGAGACACTTGCTCGAAAACTTGAGCAAAGTGAAACGGCTCGTAAGAAAGCTGAGCTTGCCGCTAGCGAAGCCAGAGCTGAGGCTGATGATGCCAAAGCAAAGGCTGCTAGTGTCGAAGAATTGCAGCAAAGGCTTAAGGATGCTGAATCTGCCTTGCACGAGCAAAAATCTGCACAGGTTGCACGAGAACAAGGGATCATCAAGCGTTTGAATTCGCAAGGTCGACGCACGCTGAGTAATATCACTTGTCCCTTCTATTTTGTTTGTACTTCTTGTTTCTTGGTTCTTAACTAATTTTCTTTCTTGTGTGGCAGCCCAAACCAACCAAGATTTTGACCTGGAAAAGTCTGTCAATGACCCTCTTCTTGACGCACTTTCTCTTCTAGAGTCCCATGGACGCGAGATTCGTGAAGGCGTGGCCAATGCCAGTGGGGCTTTGTCGGCGTTGTTCCCCTACTTCTTCCCGAAGAAAGAGGAACCTTCGACTTTCCTTGATCTCGCCAAGATGTTCAATACATCAGAAGATCTTGGGTTGAAGCTGCGCCATGAGAACATGAAGGTAGCCGTTGAAAATACCGTTGCTCGGTTGCCGACAGTCGCCAGACTCTCGACCGGACGAAGGTTGGCGACACCGATCCGATAGAACGGTCGAGGTGGAAGTCACCGATGAAGGCGGCCAAGCCCAATACGAAGAAAATCTTGGCGTATCTCGGGATCCAGCCAGCGTCGACTCCTAGTTCGTCAAGGCCGGAGGTCTAGTTGCATGCCTCTGTTTTTCTTTTGCTTCTTTTGCTCTTGTCGCCAAAGTAGTCTTTTGGCGACACGTACTTTCTTAATTCCACTGTAGTGCCTTTGTAATTATTCCCAAGAGATTAATGAAGAACTCTATCTTTGCCTGTTTTTTTTGATGTTGTTCTGTTTAAATTTCAGTTGATATTTGATAACTATACTCCAATTCCTACTCCTTCCAATGCTTCGCCTTCTTCCCGCGCGGAGAGAACTGTTACTGATACTGCACCTGTCGATGATACCTTGTCGCAAGAATTGAATGATCTTCGACAACAACTTCAAGTATGCGAAAAAGCAAACACTTGTGATGATGGAGCAGTCTCGTAAATCATCTGAAGCCGAAAAGTTGCCCTTCAACAAGTCCACGAGGCTATGGCTGCTAAGGAGATTGCCTGTTTCGAAGCTGAAAAGCGGTTACTCGAGAAAATTTCATGCTCGAGTTAATGAATGAAGCCAGCTGCAGTATATGTCGGGTATGTTTGTCTCGTCTTGTGATATCTTTCATCTTCATGCTATTGTCTCCTAAAGGTTGTCCCTTCGTTGTGTTGATAGGTGCCTTTATTGATGCCGTCGTCGAGGAGGAGAGGGTAAACGCTAGGACAAACCTCCTTGTCAATCTTTCCTTGGATCATGGTGCTTTGTTTTGGGCCACTCCGGAGAGGACCCGCCAAATTACCGATTTCAGGATCGTACCTCTCAAACCCGTGATTTCCTTCACTTCGTACCAAAACCTTATCCATGGTTTACAATTCCATGTTTCCTCGAATGTCCCACCAAAAACTCTTCCCGAACCGATGGAAAGGTTCAAGGATGCTCGCAAGTATCCACGATTTTGTCAAAGCACAACCGGTAGCCGGTGCCGGATTTGCTCTTATCATGCTTCAGATCCGTCACTCGAAGCTTGACCTTGCCCAAGTTGTCGAGAGGGTTCATCAAAAGGTGAAACGCCGGAGAGTTGGTGTTGATAGGATTAACACGAAGGTTACACCTATAGCCGAAGAAATGATTGAGGACCTTCTTCGGATGGATGCCGACTTTTTTGCCGATGGCCATTATGCCGACTTTCTTGGTGCTGCTCCTGAAGAGAACAGGGTTACTCTTGACGACATACTGAATCAAGACTAGTTATTTGCTTCTTGTAGAAATTTCTTCTTTGTAGCCCATGGCTATATTGTGAAGCAACCATTATATTTCTATGTTTGCCTAGCCCCCGAGTGTTTTCGGTGACTTTTTACTATATTTGTATATTTGCGAGGTTGTGGACCAAGGCATTTATATATTGAAGGCAAATATGAGCCCCCGAGCTTTTACTGAGTACTATTTTGTATTTTTATTGACTCACGAGGTATTTGAATACCAAGGCAAGATTTTTTTCTTCTTTTATCGATTAACTATATTGAAATTCGTCGGGGCGATGACTTTGGTCGCGTTGACAAAGAAAAGGGTGATATAGCCACTATCTTTATTATATTGCAGCACCGCGAGCCCGCCTCATTAAAAACCTTCTCCGGCCCCACTCGGTGCCCCGAAAAGGAAAAGAGTGCGTCCGAAAACTCGCGGGCGTTTCAGGTACATTGAAGTTTTACAAGGACTATATTTCGACTCTAGGCGTAGAACCGCCCGAGTTGCGCCACGTTCCAGGGGTTTGGCTCCTCCACCCCCGTCTTCTTGTCCTTTATCCTATATGCTCCTCCTCCGATTACTTCCGTGACGATGTAAGGGCCGAGCCACGGTGACTCGAGTTTTTCATGACTTTTTTGCGTGAGCCGAAGAACTAGGTCGCCCACCTGAAAAGATCTTGGCCGCAAACGTCGACTATGGTAATTCTTCAAGTCCTGTTGATATTTGGTTACTCGAGACAATACTTCATCTCGAGCTTCATCAAGTGCGTCCACATCATCTTCTAATGCTTTTCTCGATGTTTCTTCGTCATATTCCGCGACACGTGGAGAGTTGTGCTCTATCTCGATTGGTAGTACTGCTTCTGCTCCATGTACCATAAAAACGGAGTTTCTTGTGTCGCTGTATTTGGAGTTGTTCGGATGCTCCACAACACACTTGGTAGTTCCTCGTGCCAGTGTATGTCGAGCTTTTTCTAGTGGTCCTAACAAGCGCTTCTTGATGCCATTGCAGATGATGCCATTGGCTTTCTCGACTTGCCCATTGGTTTGAGGATGTGCAACTCGATGCAAAGTTCAGCTTGATACCCACCTCTTCGCAATAGTCTTTGAATTCATTGGACGTGAAGTTGCCGCCGTTGTTCCGTGACGATGCCGTGGGGCACTCCAAACCCGAAGACGAGGTCTTTTATGAATTTTACCGCAGATGCTCCGTCCGGTGAATTTATCGGCTTCGCTTCTATCCACTTTGTGAATTTGTCGACAGCTACTAGCATGTATTCCTTTCCTCCCGGCGACGATTTGTGTAACTTGCCAACCATGTCGAGTCCCCATTGTGCAAAGGGCCATGACAAAGGTATTGGTGCTAGCTCTGCTGTCGGAGAGTGAGGTTTTGCGGCAAACCTTTGACACGCGTCGCAAGTTCGTACTATGTCCTTAGCATCCTCTATTGCTCGTCAACCAAGAGAATCCTGCCCGAAAAACCTTGGCTGCGATAGCTCGACTACTTGCGTGGTGGCCACATATTCCTTCATGTACGTCCTTTAGAATTATTCTTCCTTCTTCGGGTGTAACGCACCTTTGCAAGACGCCTGAAATACTTCGCTTATATAATTCTCCCTTAACCACCGTGAAAGCTTTGGAGCGTCGGATTACTCGCCTTGCCTCAACTGGATCATCTGGTATTTCTTTCCTGAGGATGTATGATATGTAAGGCTGCATCCATGGTATCTGTATTACTAGGACCAGGTCTTGCTCTTCTTCTTCTTCCTCTTGCTTCTCCTTGATAGCCCCCGAGGGTTTCTTCTCCTTCTTTTTTGATTTTGTCGTCTCAGTGGATCTCTCTGTTATCTCCTCCCAAAATACACCTCGTGGGACTGCAAGGCACTCGCGACCCGATGTTTGCAAGAACGTCGGCTTCGTCGTTGCTCAATCTGCTAATATGATTTACTTCGCATCCATCGAACAATTTCTCGAGCTCATTGTACACTTCCTTGTATGCCATCATGCTATCATTGATCTGCGTCACATTGGTTCATAACTTGCTGAGCTACCAACCGTGAGTCGCCAAAGATTTTTAGTCGAGTTGCTCCGCTGAGCTTTCGCCATCTTCATCCCGTGTATGAGAGCCTCATATTCCGCTTCATTGTTAGATGCGTTAGGGAACGTCATCCGAAGGATGTACTTCAACTTGTCGCCTTCATGTGATATGAGTACTACTCCTGCGCCAGCCCCTTCTAGCCTCTTGGACCCATCGAAGTTCATAGTCCGTGTTCTCGATAAATCCGGGGTCCCGTATTTTGCAACTCCATCCACTCGCGATGAAGTCCGGTAGTATTTGCGACTTTATTGCTTTCCTTTTTTCATACGTGATGTCCCGAGGGGAAAGTTCTATTCCCCAAAGGGAGACACGACCCGTAGCTTCGGGTTATTCAAGATATTTGACAAAGGAGCTTCATTGACCACTATGATCGGGTGTGCCGAAAAATAGTGGCGCAATTTTCGTGTCCGTCGTGAACACTCCATATGCTAGCTTTTGGTACCGAGGGTACCTCTGTTTCGAGGGCGACAAGACTTCGCTTACGAAGTATACCGGTCGCTGCACTCCATGGATTTTTCCTTCTTCTTCTCTTTCGACAACTAACACCGTGCTAACTACTTGGGGAGTAGCTGCAATATATAGCAGGAGAGGTTCCTTTTCCTTTGGAGCTACCAGGATTGGTGGTGTCGAGATTTTTCGCTTCGGATCCTCGAAAGCTCTATCGGCTTCTTCGTTCCACCGGAATTTATCTCCTTGTTTTATCAGCGCATAAAATGGTAACGCTTTTTCTCCTAACCCGGCGACGAATCCGCTCGTAGCTGCGACTCGCCCAGCTAGCTGCCGTATTTCTTTCAACTTCGTTGGCTTCCTCATTGTTACTATTGCTTGTATTTTGTCGGGATTTGCTTCAATCCCTCTTGCTGAAACTAGAAACCCCGTAAGTTCTCCTGCCGGGACGCCAAAAGAACACTTCGTCGGGTTCAGCTTGAGGCGGAATTTGTCGAGGTTGTCAAAAGTTTCTTTGAGATCCTCGATCAGCGTTGCCCCCTTTTTTGATGTTATGACGACATCATCAATGTAAACTTGCACGTTTTTCCCGATTTGTGTTGCTAAACACTTCTGCATCATCCTCTGATATGTTGCTCCCGCATTTTTTAAACCGAAGGGCATTGTCTTGTAGCAAAACACGCCGTAAGGTGTAATAAACGCTGTTTTGGCTTCATCATCTTCTTTTAATCTGATCTGGTTATAACCGGAGTATGCATCCAAAAAGGAAAGACGTTCACAACCTGCCGTGGAGTCGATAATTTGATCGATCCTTGGGAGGGGAAAGTGATCCTTGGGACAATGTTTGTTGAGACACGTAAAGTCGACGCACATGCGAAGGACTTGTCGTGTTTTTCTTCGGCACCATCACTGGGTTAGCTACCCATGTGGCTTCTGTAGATATCTCTCTGATAAAACCAGCTTCCTCTAGTCGATTTATTTCTGATAGCATGGATTTGCGGTTTGGTTCCGAAAAACGCCGCAAAGGTTGTCTGATTGGTTTCGCTCGTTGGATCCAAATTTAGGTGGTGCTCGGCAAGTTCCCCGGGTACTCCCGGCATGTCGGCTGGACACCATGCGAAGATTTTCCAGCTCTCACGGAGGAACTCGACGAGCGCGCTTTCCTATGCGATATCCATGTTGTTTGCAATGGATGTCGTCTTTTTTGGATCCGTCGGGTGAATCCGCACCTCCTTAGAATTTTTCTCTCGTGTTGAAAGTTGATTCCTTGTTTGGCCTTCCGACGTCCGGCGCATGACGTCGTAATCGGTCATGCTCTTCGACGCCAAGTATTCCGCTTGCATCCCGAAGGTTTCGACAATCGATGGAAATCCTTGTCGCACTTATCGCCTAAAGCAAAGCTCCCTTTGACCGTGATTGGTCCCTTGGGTCCGAGCAATCTCCATAACGGATATGTATAGTGTGGTACTGCCATAAATCTAGCGTATGCTGGTCGTCCCAACAAAGCGTGGTATCTGCGATGGGAAATCCACGACTTCAAACTCCAGCTTCTCGATTCTATAATTTTCTCGGGTTCCAAACCGAACGTCGAGGTTGATCTTCCCCAATGGGTAACTTGGTTTCTTCCGGTGTGATGCCGTGGAACCTTGTGTCCGTTGGCTTCAGTGTTTGCTAAGGATATGTTCATCTTCCTCAATGTATCCGCATACATGAGGTTTAGGCTGCTGCCGCCATCTATGAATACTCGAGAAACGTCAAATCCTGCGATAACCGCTGGCGAATGAGTGCCGACCGCCCTGGTCGAGGAACTTGCTGCGGGTGGTCCGCTATAGTGAAGCCGATGTCTTGTCCCGACCAATTGAGGTACTCAACTCGTTGGTGGAGGCATTTTCTCCGCCATGAACACCTGTCGCGAGATTACTTTTTGAGCTCTATTGGATGGCCTTCCCTTTGAATCATCGACACTGCTCCGTTGGAGTTAGGATCAACATAGGGTGGTGGTGCTGGTGCTGCCGCTATTCTGAGCTGGTGTTGATTGCCTTCTGTAATCGCGGGAGGTGGCGGTAGATGAACTTCGCTCCTAGGCTCCCGAGGATTCCTCTGTGCTGCTCGTGCGTGAGCGTTTTCTGCACATCTGAACATTGCTTGGAAATTTCGACAATCCTTCTGTAGGTGTCCTGACTGTCTTTTCCCATTGCTGTCGAGGAAGAAGTGCATCTGGCACGGTCCGTTCAGCATTTCTTCGGGAGACATAAAAGGTCTTGGAAACCTCGGCCCACTATTTTGCCTGTTACGGGAGTCGTCCCTACTATCGCCTCGCTGCTCATTGCTTCTCTGATAATCATCTCTGTTGCTTGCTCCTGTATTTGACCGAAATCCTGCCGAAATTTGCCCTGGGGCGTCGTAATTCGGATACTGCCGAGGAAATCGTCGCCTCGTCTCGATAATTTCGACCACGGTCCTCCTCCGGCGACCTGTGTCGTTTATTGTGGACAGCGTCTTCTCCGTCTGCCCATTTATTTGCTATCTCCATCAACGCAGATATCTGTTTTTGGATTGGTCCTTCCCAAGTCCTCGACAAAATCTCCGCGCTCGATTCCTCGCGACAAACGCATCTATTGCTCTCTCGTCGGATATATTTTCTCGCCGAGTTTTTTATGATGTTCCACCTTTGGATGTACTTTCTCATAGACTCATCCGGCTTTTGTCGACACGCCCTTAGCTCTTCCAACGATGCAAGCTTCTTGCATGTGGATCTGAAGTTCTTGACGAAAACGTCCTCGAAACTTTCCCGAGCTGTCGATGGATCCTGGCGGAAGTTTTTTGATCCAAGATCGTGCGGCTCCACTTAAGTGCACCTGAATACTTTGCATCGCTGTTGCTCTAGTTCCTCCGAGCTAGCTTCACCGTCTCGAGGTAATCTATCAACCGATCCTCCGGGTCTTGCAAGCCGTCGAACTTTTTGAAGTGATCGGGTAACTTGAATCTCGAGGGGACTCGAGTTTTTCGGACTCTTCTCGTGAAGCACGGTAGACCGCACATATCCTCGTCATTAAGCTCCGGGACCGCCGATGATCTCTTCTGCTTTGCCTTGCTCTGTCGACCCTTGCTTGCACTCCCGTGTCTCTTGCTCCACTTGGTCCTTCGGCGCTGCCGCCGTTACTACTCGCAGGTCGTGGACTATTTTGCCTTGCTCGCTCCTTCGGGAGGCGTTGCTACGAACGCTCGTCCCCATAGCTCCAACCCTCGCTAACGCCATGTTGTATAATGTTTCCCTTGGATCTCCCGGGGGTGGTCCGGATGCAAGGATGTAAGCTTGTGTCGCCATATACCCAGCTTTCCGGTGTCTTAGGGATAATATTTCCTCTTGTATCTATCGTCATAAAAGACATGTCGAGGTTTTGAATCAAGTGCTCTCTTTCTCGCTTCGGGTATGTGTTGTAACCTTGATCTTCCTCTCGTTCCGAGCCTCTCTCGTGGCTATCACCCGAAACTCTAGATTGTCCGCTTAGATCTGCCCTTCTCTCGCCTGGATGCGTAGCTGCCTCCTTTCTCCTGTTCAACTCAGCCGTCCTGCTTTTTCTATTTCTCGGGCAGTTCGTGCGAGCATATATTGATAAGCTTGTAGTTCTTGAGCTGTAGCTCGTCGTCGTCATTGGTTCTCGAACCATCTATGGCTTTTGCCGCTCTATCCCAGTGCTGCTCGTGGAAGTTGAACTCTGACGCGTGGTGTGGGCCCGTCGTATTTAGTGCCCATACCTCTCCTTAGATCTGAGGGATCGACAAAAGGATTTCCCAATTGGTCGAAAGCCTCCGATGTTTCCTCTTGATCTTCGATAGCATAAATCTGATGATATTTTGTACTCAGATCTATGTTGGGTTCGGTGACATCATTGTTGAGATTGATGAAGACCTTGCCCATTGTGAGAGATTTGTCGACGAAGTCGTAACTGTCGACATCGCTTGAGCCATCGCTATATATGAGTCCGTAGATGACCCAACCGATGTGTTGTTGGAGATCTTGGCGAGTTTCTCTCTTGCTCGCGGTGCCGACGTAGCGTGTTGCCGAAGTTTCTTTTTCTCGACTCGCTTGATGATGCATAGCTTGAAAATTCAGAATCGACCGCCGACGATCCCGACGAAATCGGAATTTCGACACGATACGATCCTTCCTTCTCGACACGAAAGTGGAACCTTCCGAACGTCATCTCCAAGGGCTCCGCCAGATACGCATATGCATCCAAACGGGAGGGTGGGTGAGGAACAAAATCGACAGACCGATAGCGATCCGTTTACCTCGATCCATAGTGTTGCTTCCGGTTGACGATGTCGAAGATCTTGAACGTGCCATCGAGATCAGATCCTTACGCCTCTAATTCCTACAGTACGGCGCCAATTGACAAGGGATTAACTTGTCAATGCCTATGGATTATAGGCTAGGGTTTAGTTAGAAGTAGAGGGCAAGTAGATCTCGAAGGTTTCAACCGAAAAGTACTCGACGAATATGAAAACTAAGGTTTGCGTACAATGATTCGATGATCTTCTCGTCCCTCGACCCCCCTTTATATAGGTGGAGCCGAGGGATTCGTGCTATACAAGGATTACATAGTCCGGGACGGTTTCTAACTCATCCCGCCAGATTTACAAATAACACTTCCTATTACAACTCTATCTTTTCCTTAAATACATCTTGGGCTGTCGAATCTTCTTATTCTTCGGGTAGTGGGCCTTCAATAAACCCCGGGTACTATATTGGGCAGGCCCATTTGGGATGCCTATGTCACTTAGGGAAGCATTGTCTAACCAAACATCTTCCCAGAACCGTATTTGTGCTCCATTCTTAATGGAGAAAGTACCATGGTGAAAGAAGATATTCTTTGTCGCCATGAGACCAGCCCAGAAGTGAGAATCCACAGGTTTCCAAACCACTTGGGATAGCGTCTTCGAGCCAATATACTTTCTCCGAAGAATAGTTTGCCAAATCCCATCCTCGGTAAGAAGCTTAAAAAACCATTTACCCAGCAGAGCTGAATTCTTGACCTCCAGATCGTGAACTCCAAGTCCATCTTGATACTTGGCTGTAGAAGTGTATGGATTTTCTCGGAACATCTTCCCCCTCGATAGTTTGACGATGAAGTTTCTCAACTCACTGAATCTCGATTGTATTACGGAGTACAAATTTCTTTTTAAACAAGTCTATTGAATTAGTCCAGTCTTTTAATTGGGGGGTGCATGGTGACGCCCTGGCATCTCTCGTGGAACAAAGGGCATGCACCGATTGCAGCTATCCGCATTTGTGAGTCAGTCAAACTTTTGAAAGCACCAAGCAAAGTAGCTTCATGGTGCTGTCACCTTTTCCTAGACAGCACTTACAAAAACAGAACAAAACAAAAAACACAAGCTCAAAAGACAACGGTCAGTGGCATCCGCTTGAAGTCTTTCTCTGTTTCCTCCTCACCTATGAATATGAATATCTCGTGGATCAAAGTGGCCCTGTTTTACCTGAACTACGGCGGGCTCACGCCAGCCTGAACGCTTTATAACCAACTTGAAACGTACATCCGGGATTCTGAAAATGGCCCTTAATTATCGCGAATAAAAGATATATGTAGAAGGGTTTTTGCACGTGGTGCATTCATGTATGAGCCGGCGGATGAATTTGCAGCATAATTAGCTAGAGCCTTTGCTTCGGACAGTTTGAGAAGTTCGGAATTGGTCTATGGTTTTGCAAAATTGTTTGGTTTGGCTTGCAGGTTCTTTGAGGGCCCTGTGGAGGATTGTAAAAGAGCGTTCCTGTGAATCGGTTCGTATGGACAAATTGGCTGCTCGATCTGCTCTCAGTGGTCACCATCTGACTGAGCAGCCACATAACATAATCAGCAAAGTGACAAACGGATGTTAATCTCGTGTCTGAGTTCTTGGACGCCCAGTCCCATGTCACCAAAGCGTGGAAAGCCATCCAAAAGGAGGGAGGAGGAGTCAGCAGGACGAAAAAGAAAAAAGAGAACGCGGTCGAGCCAGCACAACAATCACTGAACTGAACTGAACTGAACTCACCGAGCAGTGCAGTGCAATCCCTCTTGGAGGCAGGCTGAGGAGATTGATATAGGGGCTGGACTTGGAGGCAGTGCGCGACCGCGCGAGCCGGCCGGGAGCCCCCAGCAACCCACCATGTCCATGTCCATGTCCGGGAGTTTGCGCTGCCGCACCTGCAGCGCGAGGTTCTTCCTCCCTGCCTCGTCCTCATCGTCCTTCTTGGCCCTCTGCCCCCGTTGCCTCGAGGTCTACCTCGACGACTCTCCTACGCCCGACCTGGTCTTGCCGCCTCCTCCACCCACAATCTTGCCGCCTCCTTCCACCACCGAGGAGACCATGCCATCGTCGGACGATCTGCTTCCTCCTCCGCTTCCGCCGTGGCTGGTGCAGGGGATCCCGTCCCAACATCCAAGGAGTTACCGCTTCATGTCATCAGACTCTCCGCCACGGCCGCCGCCGCCTATTCCGCCCGTCTGGGTGTGGCCGTCTTCTTCTTCTTCCACGTCGACGCCATGGGATCACCTCTTGGGTCCCCCCGACCCAGTCGCTGATACGGGCAAGGAGGGGCCGCCGTCGAACATGTCCGTCCGCCAGGTATGTCGCGAATTCCGAGTTCTTAGCACCCAAGAACAAGAAGAGCAACACAGGTCTTCCTCGACCTCAACCGCGGAGACCACGCCGGCGTTTCAGGATCTGCTTCCGCCTCCGACTCTGCCTTGGGATGATGAATACGACTTCAGCTCCTCCGACTCCGATAACCAGAGCCCGCCACGGCCACCGCCGCCGCCGCCTCTTTACGCCTACGACCCCACGTTCGAGACGCCGCTCCAACGCGGCGGGTCACGAGCGGCGCCGTCTCCTGCTTTCGCCTACCAGGCCGCCACGTTCGAGTTCGACACGCCGCTCCAACGCAGCAGGTCACAAGCGGCGCCACCTCCTGATTTCGCCTACCAGGCCGCCACGTTCGACACGCCGCTCCAGCGCGGCGGCTCACCGGAAGCGCCGCCTCCTGTTTCAGCCTACGACGCCACGTTCGACACTCCGGTCCAACGCGGCGGGTCTCAAGCGGCGCCGGCGGCGTCCATCGCCGCCCTGCCCACCGTCATCGTCGCCGACGCCGCGCTGGTCTGCCCTATCTGCACCGACCCCCTGCCAATATCGGCGCCCGCGCGCCGGCTCCCCTGCGACCACCTGTACCACTCCGAATGCATCGTCACCTGGCTGTCGCTGCGCAATTCATGCCCAGTGTGCCGCGGCAGCATCCCGATGTTCCACGCCGCCACCACAGATATTGCGTCGCCGTCCACCGACCCGACGCCGCCTGCCGGACGGAGGCGGTTTCTACCTGGCGGCCGCCGGATCAGGAGGATCTGCAGCAGTTTGCTGAGACGCATGGAAATTAGCCAGGATCGTCAGACGAATAGCAGCCGCGTTCGCCAGACGGATAGCAGCGGCGATCTGCGGGTTTGATGGACGACATTGTCTTGCACCTATACGATCGTTGGTGTCTTAGCGCATTGCCCCAACATCGTAGTCTTGTCATGTATACAAGAACATGATTATTCAGTGTCTATGATACTTGAGGACTGTGTTCCCTGTAATTACAATAGAAGTATGGCACGGAGTGTGTTTATGGTTACATTTTGGCAATGTAAGAGACAACTCCCCCAGCCTACGATGTCATATGGGATGCACACACCCAAATTCTGTCATGGTATGTGGCATAATTGGGTGAAGGTCAGCATATATCTCTGAACTATATGAAATGACGAAACATTTTGTACTACGGAGTATGTAAATCAACATAGCCACGAGGATTCACCTATTTAATGTGACTGAGATTTTCTTTACTCTTATTCTTAGTAGATTTAGAAAATCTAACTGAAATTTAATCTTACCATTACCATGTATTCTAGATCATGATTATTGAGCGTGTGTCCATTGACACCTGGATGTATTTACGTACCTGTAATTACAATGAAAGTATTGCCCCAAAGTGTGTTTATAATAACTTCTTGCTCAAGCGACCAACCATTTTGGTAATGGAAGAGCCAACTCCCCAGGCCGGCCTACGATGTCATGGGGTGCACACGATCCAAAATTTACCACAAAATCGTTGCAACCTTAAAAATATTTGTACGACGTTTCGCAAAAAAAAAAAAAAATCCATGTACACATGTAACATTGTGAAGATATTTATACAAGATTTGATCTAGAGTTCATTTTGTCTCTTGATTCTACCATTGTAATTTCAATATTTTTTTTATCCCAGATCATGGATTCTGATATGTACACGGTCGCTCCATTTGATGAATTTGTATATGAGAAGCCGAACTTTATGCCATCAATAAACTCTAACTGAAATTTCTAATGCATCCCATTTTGAAAGGTGTCTCCATTCAAATACTAGTGCGGCGCTCTTCATGTTCCCCTTTTTTGCTCTCCTCTTTGACTTGTCCATATACCGGTGTTCTCATTGTCTCACACAAGCTACTTGTAGTTTTTTTTCCTGCGAATAGCTACTTGTAGTTTCAAGCATTGCTTCTGCTACATGAGAAGGCGGTTATTTATAGAATGGGTGTTAAGTGCAGACTTCATTGTTTCAGCAAACTTCAGTGCCAGTGTAGTTGTTGTTGACGAACTAACACCTCCAAGGTATTTATGGCATCCCAATTTAGGCAGCTTCATACCGTCACGAGGCTGGGCTCCATCTTACATGTGAAAATGGCCATGGTTATATGGGTTTGTTTTTTTTGGAGTTTTCTAGCTGACGTATTTCCTTTTGTATCTTGCTTTTATAGCATCTGCCCTCGCAACAACACCAATCATTTCTTGAAAACACAAAGAATTTCGAGAATACTTATCCAAAAGCAATGCTTCACAATGTAGATCGAGGGACCGGTTGCATGTTATATAGGTGGAAACAGCCACCACAAGGCAATTATAGAGTTTGGTACGTGTACAATTGGTGTACTACACCATATTGTATACGTACCCATATTGCATATCTAATACCCCCTTAATCTAGACCTGGGAGAGATTTAGATTACGCTTGAATTCATCTAATTTTCTTACACATAAAGTTTTGGTGAAACCATCAGCAATTTGATCCTTGCTTGAAATGAACCTGACATCCAGTTGCTTGCGAGCAACACGTTCACGAACAAACCAGAAATCTATCTCAATATGTTTGGTACGTGCATGGAAAACTGGGTTGGCAGACAAGAAAGTGGCACCAAGATTATCACACCACAAGCATGGCTTCTCCTTAAGAAAAACACCAAGTTCACGAACAAGGGCTTCAACCCAAATCAGCTCAGCAGTAGCATTTGCAAGAGCTTTGTATTCAGCCTCAGTACTTGACCTGGAGACAGTTGGCTGTTTTCTGGCACTCCAACAAACAAGATTATGACCAAAAAATATAGCAAATCCACCAGTAGAACGTCTGTCATCTAAATCACCTGCCCAATCTGCATCGGAGTAGGCACTAAGAAGAGTGGAGCGAGACGTTTGAAACGTAAGACCAACTGTTCTTGTGCCATGAATATACCTCAAAATGTGTTTAACAGCAGTCCAATGTGCAGCAGTTGGAGCATGCAGATACTGACATACCTTGTTAACTGAAAAGGACAGATCAGGGCGTGTCAAGGTGAGATACTGTAGACCCCCAACAATACTCCTGTACCGTGTGATATCCTCAGGTCCAAGAAGGGATCCATCTGTCAAATTTAATGTGTCTGTGGTGGAAAGAGGTGTTGGACAGGGTGTACATAGAGTCATGCCAACACGAGTCAAGAGATCTGAAGCATATTTTTCCTGATTCAAGAGGAGTCCATGGGATTGTTTGTGAACCTCAAGACCTAGAAAATAATGAAGATCCCCAAGATCCTTAAGAGCAAAATCAGAACTCAAATGCTGAAGAAGAACTGAAATAGCCGAGTCTGAAGAGCTGGTAACAATGATGTCATCAACATAAATCAACATGTATATAGTGAGACCTTTATGATCATAGAGAAACAGGGAAGTATCAGCCTTGGACGGAACAAAACCAAGTGAATGCAACTTGGAGCTGAGACGAGAATACCAAGCACGAGGAGCCTGTTTCAGACCATAGAGAGCTTTATCAAGCCTGCAAACATAATCTGGAGTAGCGGAAGACTTAAATCTAGGTGGTTGTTTCATATAAACCTCCTCTTCCAGAACACCATGTAAAAACGCGTTCTTGATATCTAGCTGTCTTAAACACCATCCTCGAGATACTGAGATAGCAAGAACAATTCTAATAGTAGCAGCCTTAACAACAGGACTAAAAGTATCTTCATAATCTATGCCATACCTCTGTTTGAACCCTTTGGCAACAAGACGTGCTTTGTATCGATCCACAGTACCATCAGCTTTTTTCTTGATGCGATAAACCCATTTACAGTCAATGATATTTTTATGAGAGCTAGGAGGTACTAAATGCCAGGTGTTATTAGCAATAAGAGCATCATATTCATTTTGCATAGCTTGCTTCCAATTATCATCGGTGAGAGCCTCAGAAAGATTCTTGGGTTCACCTGTAGTTGTCAGAAAAGCATAACGGACTATGCCATCGGTATATTTTTTCGGATTTTTAATACCTTTTTGTAGTCTAGTTTGAACACCAGACACATGAGGGGGTGCATGAGCAAGAGGCACAGAAGATCCTAAAGAGTCTGCACGGATTTCACTAACATCAATCATTGGAGAATCTGCAATCATTGGGGAATGATGAGCAATCATTGGAGAATTGCGGGTGGAGGGGACCGCGCCCCAGCCCGAGGCGGGGACAGCGACCGCTGTCGCGGCGACGTGGCGGGCGCGGAGTGGGGAGCAGCTGCAGACGGCGGGGCCCGGGCGGGGAACACGCGGTCGGACGCGCGGGCGGACGCGCTGTCGCCCAACAACGTGGCGGGCGGTGATTGGCGCGGACGTGGTGAGCCGCGCGGCGACGCGGGAGACGCGGTCGGACTGTCTGCCCCTGACAGCGCACGATCCGAGGAAGATGCCAAATCTGCCTCGGGATCACCATGACCAGCATTTGTCTCTTCAGCATGCAATATGGCATCATTTGATGTGCTATTTTCAGTGTTTTCTTCAGAATTTGATGCTGATTGTGAATCTGAATTTGTTGGTGTCTCCGCAGCAACAACCTGTGGAGAAGAAACAGGAGGAACAATATGGAAATAGTGGTCATTAGTATGCACGCCCCTATCAGTAGATGCCAATGGAGTGTTGTCATGTGGAAGGAGAAGAATTTCTTCGCGAAGACGCCGACCAGCATTAGGATGAAGCTCAACAAAGGGGAAAACATTCTCATCAAAGACAACATCACGAGATACATAGACACGCCCGGTGGACACATCAAGACATTTAACTCCTTTATGACGAGGACTATAACCAAGAAAGACACAACGTTTAGAGCGGAAAGTGAGTTTGTGTTTGTTATAGGGACGAAGGTTGGGCCAACACGCACAACCAAAAACACGAAGATGCTCATAGTTGAGTTTAACTTGGAGAAGTTTGTTGATAGGGGCCTCATAATTAAGAACTTTTGTGGGAAGCATATTGATGAGAAAAACAGCTGTGATGAAAGCATCATCCCAAAACTTGAGAGGCATAGAAGCATTGGCAAGAATAGCAAGGTCAACTTCAACAATGTGACGGTGCTTGCGTTCAACAGAACCGTTTTGTTGATGAGCATGAGGACATGGGACATGATGAACAATGCCAACACGTTGAAAGAAGCTATTCAATTTCTCATATTCACCACCTAAATCAGTTTGCATGGTGAGAATTTTGCGACCAAATTGGCGCTCAACATATTGTTGAAAATCAAGAAAAACTTGATATACTTCAGAGCGTTTCTTAAGCAAATAAATCCAAGTAAACTTGTTATAATCATCAATGAAACTTACATAATATGAATGTTTGCCTACAGATAGAGGAGCAGGACCCCATACATCAGAAAAAATTTGCTCCAAGGGAACAGTAGACACACTAGTGGATACAGGGTATGGTAACTGATGACTCTTAGCATGTTCGCATGGATCACATATGTAAGGACTTATTTCTGAGGAATGTAAAAGTTTATGCTTCATAAGAATTTGCTGAACAACAAACGAAGATGGATGGCCTAGGCGATGATGCCACATGGAGGATGAAGGCTTGACAGTGGCAAGAGCATGCTTGGAGAGGTCTGAAGAAACTGGAACTAGAGGGTATAGGCCACCATGACAAGGACCTCTAAACACGGTGCACTTCGTTACCTGATCCTTAATCAAGAAAAAGAAAGGGTGAATTTCCATATAACAATTATTGTCGAGACTAAGTTTATGGGTAGAAAGAAGACTCATGGATGCAGCAGAAACATGTAAAATGTTACGAAGTTGTATGGAGCTATCAGGGGTGTGCAAAACAAAATGACCAATATGTGCAATGTCCATACTTTGTCCACTAGCATTGTTGACTTGATCTCGGCCCTGATGTGGTTCATGAACATTGAGCTTGTTGAGTTGACCAGTGACATGATTTGTGGCACCTGTGTCTATGTACCAATTTGTATCAACCCCATAAGCGCCTTTAGGTTCTTTCGGTGGCTTGTCATCATCATCATCATCACCATATCGCCACCAGCACTCATCAGCTGGATGCCCTTCCTTCTTGCAGATTTGACAGAAAACACCTTTCCTGCCATGGTGTGGCATGGCGATCCTTCTTGCCTCCTTTCTTGGGAAGGTCCTGGCGAGGACGCTGCTGCTGGGGAGGATGTGGCGGACGAGGCTGCTGCTGTGGGGGAGGCATGTATGACGACATGTATGGAGCAGTAGCAAACGGTACGCTGATATGGCGGTATATAGGGACCTGGCTGATATGATGTATACTGGGGAGTCATAGGTATGTAAGGGGATGGCTGAAACTGATGCGCCGGAGGCATGTAAGGGGCCGGCTGGTACTGATGTGCCGGAGGCATGTAAGGGGCCGGCTGCTGCTGATTCGATGGAGGCATAAAAGGGGCCGGCTGATGGGACATGTGTGGAGGCAGGTACGGTGCAGGACCTGAGGGCCGCGGAGGACCGCCTCCATATCCAGGGCTCGGAACACGAGGTGCAGCATTGACGGATGACATAAATCCCGAAGTAGTCTGACCTGTGGTAGAGAGCATAGCATCACGATTTTCATAAGAAAGCAGTTGAGAGCACATGTCATTGAGAGATGTAGACCGAACAACTTTGAGAGCATCAACAAAACCATTGTAAGATCCATCAAGTCCATTCATGATATAATCCTTGAGTTCATCATCATCAACAGTCTTCCCTGCAGTGGCCAACTCAGACGCAAAACCTTTTATCTTGGTGATATACTGCTGGGCTGTCATGTCCAGTTTCTTTGTATTAATAAGAGCACCTCGGATCTTGGAAACCCTAGATTTGGACTGGGAGGAGAACAACTCATGGATAGCACTCCAGATTTCAGCAGCATGGACCATACCATAGACATGAGAGAGGATATCCCCACCCCGCGTCGCTCCGCACGGGGCGGCTCGGGGAACCCTAGACGCCGCCTCAGGGGCTCCCCTTAGCTCGGCCCCCTTCGCCGCCGCTGCAGCTGGCCGTCGCCGCGGTGGCGGCGGGCGCCCTCGCCGCCAATGGTGTCGGGGCGGGATCTCGCCGTGGAGGCGTGGGTGGAGACGCGCGGCGCTGGCGTCGACCTGGCAGGTCGTGCTGGGTGGCGGCACGGGGCGCGTGCTGCGCGGAGGCGTCGCGGTGCGCCGGGGCGGCGGCCTCGGGGCGAGGTGGCCGTGGACCTCGTGATGGCCGGAGTCTGGTCCGGCGCGGATCCGGCTCCGGGAGAGCTGCGGCCGAGCGGCGCTCCGTGGTGCGGCGTCGGCGGCCTGGTGGCACGGTTGGGTGCTTTGCTGCGGCTGTTGTGTGTTGGTGGCCGTGGGAAGCAGGGGTGGCAGTCCCCAGGTGCAGCGGCGCGGTGCTGGATGCGGTCCAGATCTTGGAGGTGCTGAGGAGCTGTTGTTGGTGGTCGAAGAAGAGGTTCTGCTTGGTGTGCAGCTTCGCCCGCTTGAGGGGAGGCCTGGTGATCATGGCTGCCGGGCCTGCCGGACTTTGGTCCGACCGACGATCGGTGGGTGCGGGAGCTTCGGGTGAAAACCTTGCTTCGGTCTCGGTCGGGGCAGGCAGCGGCAACACCCGTGGTGTTGCTATACCTTGTTGGAGGCGCTGCTGTGAAGCCCCCGCCTATCCTACCGTGAGGTCGTGGGTGCTCCGGGTGAAAACCCAAGCTCCGGATCCACCGGAGCGGGCAACGACGACGTCCCCTCGCCGCTCCCTCCTTGGAGGCGTTGCCTTGGACACCCGATCTCTTGTCGCGGTTGAGGCTCGCACGCTTTTGTGGTTTCTCTTGCTTTGGGGTAGGTGGACGCCAGGGCAGCGGCCCTGGACGGTGGTTGTGCGTCGAGGCGGCGGCCTCGGGATCCGTTGCGGGCAGAAGCTTCATGGGGTGGAGCAGTTGCTTGCATCGCTTGGGTGACAATCTTGTGTTGCCAGGACGGCGAGATTGTCGGCTCGGTCGACGTGCCTCAGAGGAGGCAGTTTGACGTTTATGTCGGGGCGGTGGCCCCGGATGTTGGTGCGGCGGCCGTGGTCTGCGAGCGGTGTGCTCTGTGCAGCTTGGGCTGCGGGTTGCCGAGTCGGGCGACGTCATGGCTCCGAGTGCGAGCGGCGGTATGTCGGGATGGCGGTCCCGGAAGGTGGTGTTGGTGGTCTCTGCGCTGGGCGTGGTGGGTTAGTTGGATGTCGGGGCGGCGGCCTCGAGAGCTTGGCAGTGTTGAGGACATCGACCTTGTGTCGCAAGGGTGACAAGTTCAATTTGGCGCGGTTCCTTGAGAGGTTCGTCTTCTTCAGCTATGTTGGAGTGTCCCGTGTCTGCTCCTCTCATAGTAGGCTCGGCGTCTTCTCTCCAGCTTGGTTGGAAGGCAAGGTTGTCTTGGCGAGTGTGTCGTCCGCTTGTATCAGTGGTGGGTTAGAGTGAGCTTGTCCTCGTGGCGTGGCGAGTGTGGGCTTGGCCCGTGGTGTCTTGTATGGTTTTCGCCCGGTTTTCTCCTAAAAACTGTGCACTTTCTGCTTAATTAATGGATGAGGCAAAGCTTTTGCCTCCGTTTCAAAAAAAAAAGAAAAAAAAAGGATATCCTCAGACAGAGAATTAACGATGTAGCTCACAACCTGCTGATCCCGTGTGATCCAGGCATCATAGGCAGGGTTGGGCAGTTGAACCTTTTTCTTGTCAGCATCCTCAGAATCAACAAACTCAGGCGGCGGCAGGTCAGAACCTTCAAGCAGGCGCATAACTCGAGCGCCACGGAGGGTGGGCAGAACCTGAGCTTGCATGAGAGAAAGTTTTCACGTGTCAGCTTGGTGGCAGGGGGAGCACCAATAGTCGGCACCCCACCAGACGAAGAAGAAGACGCCATCTGAGCGGACTGTAGTGCGGCAGAGATTCGGCGGATTTCGCTGTCGCGGCAGGCTGGCGCGGTAGAGCTTCAGCAGAAATCGCTACCGTGGCAGGCTGGCGCGGCAGAACTTTGGTGAATTCTGCTGTTGCGGCAGAGGGTTTGAGTAGGGTTTGGAGAAAAAATCTGAGCAATCGGATTGTTTGTCGGTGTATATGCTAGGGTTTGTGGTTGTAGGTTTGTTTGGGATGCTCAAGCCGATCTGAGGAAGGGAATCGGCCGGCGGTTGTAGAGATCGAGGGAGGAGCCCGTCGATGATGGCCTGTGGAGCTTGGCGTCGGCGATGGGAAGAAGAGTCCCGAGGGCGGCGGTGCTAGACGTCGTAGGAAAAGGAGAGGCCTGATACCATGTAGAATTTGGAAGGAACGGTCGTACCCTCTTTCGAGGGACCGGTTGCATGTTATATAGGTGGAAACAGCCTCCACAAGGCAATTACAGAGTTTGGTACGTATACAATTGGTGTACTACACCATACTAGCAGTATGCCCGCGCGTTGCTGCGAAACAGCAAAAACAATTAACTTATTGAAATAGCAAATGACACATCTGCAAATGCTAGCGCGGTTAACATACCTTGTAATCAACATTACTTCTATTTGGCTTAAACCAGACATGTTGCTCACAAAAAAAAAACGCTAATCTTCTTCTTCCTTAGACATGACCTATTCCATGCATTAGATTTTTCATGAACATGGGTTAATTGCGCACATGTCTATAAACAAGAAACCATGAAACCCTCCTGGTCGCCACCCTCATCAACTACACTGTTATTGTGCTGAGGGATCGATACCCGATGTAATAAGATAGAAACACGGTAAGAGCGAACTCCGAACCAGTCACGAAACTATTGATCGACCAAGTTACGGCTTCAACACGCTATACCTAGTTAGACAGCGTGGGTTGCTACAGTTGGACCTGGAGCTCTTCAACGGCAGCTTGCAGTTTGCGCTGGTGAGGAAGTACGTACAACAACACCCTGGCGAAGTTATCGACCAACTTTGTTCCAGCAATGGTGAACAAGTGTGGTCAATTTATAGCTATAACACTCGCTGTTCAATATGAACTATTTGCTACTAAAACCTTAGCATGTAGATATTCGTGATACACACAAAAAGAAGTAGTTCCTAAATTATTTTTTGCAGAAATTGCATTAAACTGAATAATACCCGTTTTCCAAGTGAGGCCAACCCATTTTTCTAGACAACCCTTGCCTAATAAACCATGTATTCAGTGAACGTGTGTATATGTCTGAAACCAACTGTGCGCTGACGCTGACCTGCATATCATCTCCTTGTTATAAACGTTTGAACAAAGGAAGTGGCACATCCGTAAGACTGTAAAGGGCGCCTCAATCCCTCAACAACCACAACTGGTAGCTCGTATATTTTTGCACTACTCCACCAACCACAAATAGGCAACAACTGCAGAAAAAACAACCAGCTCAAGCATCGTTATGCTGCACTCTATTGTTTCTGCTACAGAGATTAATCACGAGAAAATATGTCTCATTCAGCCATTTCATCAAGCAGATGATGGTCACCAGGTAAAGAGGAAATAATCGAGATCATTGCGGTCCTCGAATATGTGAGTGCAGTTAAGCATGGAATCCTCTACGTCCCGTATGGAAAGGAGCTTTAGCTCACGAGATCCCAGCCAAACAAATACCATGACGGCAGAGCGGATTTAGGAGGACGAACTTATGCACCTCCGAGGACTCGGTGATGCTGGACCGGAGAGGCAGGACGCGGCGTTGGGGGAGGAGGCGAGGAGCACCGCTACCAGGTGCATGTCTATATTCTGTGTTGACATCTGGTGATTTTTTGGTCCATGGTGAAGTCAGAAGAAGGAATATTATGAAGGCCGGATTGGTGGACTGACTAAAGGAGGTTCGAGTCAACGTGATGATGAGGGATTGGCGTTCCGAGCTTGCAGCAGTGGTATGCATGTGGGGGCGGCAGCACAGGGAAAGTTCGGAGTCTTACCTCTCAGGGTGAAAATCCAAGGTCTGGCCTTAACTGGTTGTGCCTGACAATGTTTTTGTTGGAAGCATTGTTTTGAGAGTTGGGACTATCTTCAGGGAGAAATTCTAAGACCTTTGGTCGGGCGACGACGGTGCTGGTGCACTGTTTCCTTCTTGGAGGCATCGCTTTTGGAGAATCTGTACTTCAGGTGTTGTCACGGTGGTGGTTGTATTGTTGTTGCTATGTCTAGAAGGCTGTAGCGGGACTTTTATTTCTTAGTTTTCTTTTCTCTTTTTTGGCTGTGTGTATCCGTACTGCCATTAGGGTGGGACGTTGTTGCAGAGGCTGGATGTAATTGATATCTTTTAATATTAATATATTCTCTTAATCGAAAAAAAAAGTGCATACATGCGTCAGCTGCATGACCGCTGGAGCGCCAGGGGAAGGAGGCGACCGTGGGCCGCTCAAGCACCACAACAGCCGAACTCACTTGGACGGGCAGGTAGCAGAGTATCTCGAGCTCAGGAGTGCCGGATAATGTATGGTGAGGAGGCCGGCACAGCAACTGCAGCGAAGCTCTTCCTGGGGGTCAAGGACGACAGAGCTCGGGGTGCCAGCGTTGCACGGACCGGGAGAGGTGCGGGTTGATTATGACTGGGCGTGTCGGATGTTTTATGGGCCGTAAGGCCATCTCCATTGGCGCGACGCCGTGATCGAAAATGCGTCGTGCACCATCTTCAGCGGCGCGACGCAAAGTGATCGGGCAGTCCGTGGAGACGCAACCCTGGCCTAAATATGCGTCAGGTTTGCGTCTCGGCGGACGCTCGGAGGTCGCGGAAAATGTCCGCTCGGTCCTCGCACAGGCCCGCCTGGCAGCGGCACAACTGCTTCGTCTTCCGCGGCATTACTTCCGGGCGGCGCGCTGCAGCCTTTGCAAGGCCGCGTTAATGGCGTGCCTCGGCTTCCGCGAGCGTGCGCAGCATCGATGCGTCTTCTCCGCCAGTAGTGGCACCGAGGCGTCGCTTCTGCAGTCTGCGGGCGCGTTAATGGCGATGCCTCGCGTGGCGCGCGGCCGTCGCATACCTCTGCGCACGTACTAATGGCGATGCCACGCGTGGCGCGGCCGTCGCCCTGCCTCCGACCTATATATGCAGGGGCGCGAGCATCTCATCTCCTCCCCACAAACCCTAGCCGCCGCTGTCGTAGCGCCGCTTCCTCTCAAGCAGATCCACCATGAGCAGCGCCGGACGCGGCCAGGCTGCCGCGCCTCCACCTCCACCTTCACCTCCCACTCCACCTCCTCCGGCGTCGAGCTCCTCCGAGGAGTTCGACTCCGAAGATAGCACCGATCTCCTCCACCCGGTCGGGGACGCCGCGGCCCCGGGCCGAAGCGGAAAAGGAAGCACAGGAGGAGCTGGCGGGCCACGCGGCGTTGGACGTCGAGCTGGAACAGTGCAGGCTGGCGGCCGCCGCTGCAGCAGAGGACTCCGACTCGGAGATCTCTTGGTCCTCCGATGACCCTGATGCGCCGACGCCGGAGGAGAAGGCGGCGGAGCAGAGGACCCTCGTCGAGTCTTTCGAGACGCGCAAGGACGACGCCGCCAACACGAGGCTGGAGCAGTGCCTGCAAGAGGACGCGGCGGCGCACCGAGCCTTAGCGGCCGCGCGAGGCGACGGAGAAGCAGGCGACGAAGCGACGCAACGACGGTGCCGGCCCATCAGGAAGCAAATAGTCTAGGCCTATAGATCTACTTTGTATAGTTTTTATGCATTTTTATGTACTACTTTAAATGTTTTTAACTATGTTGCAATTCAAAAAATGGGTCGCCCCGGTGGGAGCACACCCAGACGCAAACGGACGAGCGGACAAAATATGTCCGCGGGACGACGCAAACGGACGCTCGCGATCACTTTTGGGCGTCCGAAATGCGTCGCGCCCGCTGGAGATGCCCTAAGACGATCGATGGTAGGACCTAAGATGAGACGATTGATTTAATAGTAAAGATTATTACTACTCCACCGTGTGTGTGGTGTGTGTGAGGTGTGTGTTAGAGGCCTAAAAAAAGAAACGCAAACAGCTGTACCACCGATCGCAGATCTCACCGTAGTCGGGATGCTCGTGGGCCGCCTTGGTCCTGCGTGTTTAAATCCCCTCCGCGACGCGAGCTCGGCTCCCCCTCCCCTGCCACTCTCTGTTGCGCGCCCACCTCCCTCTCGGTGCTCTTCTGCGTGGTTGCGCCTGAACATCTCTCTCTGGTTTGCCCCTACTCCTCCTCCTCGCCGCTCTCCTGCACCTCCTCCTTCCGCTGCTACGTGGAGCGGTGTAGTGGCAGCAGACGGCCTCCTCGGTCCTTCTTCTCATCAGGCGTGAGGGGAGAGGCGGCGGCAACACGCGAGCGACTGTGGATAGGGTTTCGCTGGTTTCTGGCCTCTTTTTTCCTGGTCATTTATTTTCCTTCCTCACCGAACCAACTACACAGCGACACGTGGTCCAACGAATAGAGCTGCAGCAAGGCCAGCACCCGCCCAGCGGTCGCCAGGTGACTATTCGGGGAGAGCCCTGGCGTAGGGCAAGCATAGACGCACTTGCTTTCTCAATATATTTGGCTATGGATCTCTGCTCTTTCCCATTGACAAAAAAACGTGTTGCACAATTTCAGTGTCTGCTCTTTTCAAGATAGAAATCTAGCATTATAAATAACAATCTTGGTAAATTTTTTTCTAGAATAAGAAAGGCAAAACGGCTGATACAATCTATGTATTGAGCAGCAAACTTTCAGGTAACAATCTGGACAGATGAAGTTCAATGACTCTCACCAAGAGAATGCACAAGATCTGAACTCTATCTTATTTTACATTCGGCATCCGAACTAAGCATTGACCACCGGTGATAAAAAAAAAATGCCATCATTGAATGATAGTACAAATTTCAGCAAAGAAATTAAGCACATCAAGAGAAGATTTTTTCATGACCTGCATGCAAAATTCAGCAGTCCACTCCAAATTCTCAGGTTCGAAGAGATTGTATACGTACCCATATTATATATCTAACTAGTTGAATGCCCGTGCGTTGCTACGATTTCTGTTTTTTCGTGCAATATATATCAATACAATAATTGTAAAATTTACATGTATCTAAAAGACAATCATAAAATATTCTAAAAACTTACAATGTTGTCTGAAGCATATTTTAACAACCGTTATAATTGACATCGAGATAAGGCTATTAACCACCAGACGGCTCGAGATCATCAATTTTGAAGTGAGAAGAGAAGGATCCACTCATAGTACTGAAAAACTCATATAGATACAAAAATATCTTTGCCACGTCTCTACATTTGAATGTTTTATAACAACCTGAATTGCCAACTTGTTTTGCAACAGGGAATGTAAGTAGCTCTGTGTCTTCTAGGGAAAATAGTAAAAGGAAAAAAGAAAAAAAAAACAAGGCTGTGTCTTATGGGGACAATAGAAAAAAAAAAACAGGGCTATACACGCCAAGTACTATTTCTACAAGAGCACACACTTTTTTCCTTTGCTTGCTTGCTTGCCGTCCTTTCCTTCTTTACTCTCCGGGGGACATCACGCAGGAGATTTGGCATGCATCAATAAACTGGAATCACCTGGAAGTTGGAACTGTTTAAGTTTATACCATTGTTTGAATCCTGCAATTCCCATGCAATTGGAATACCATAATGAGAAGAACAAAATTTATATATGGTATACCTCTGCGGATGAAAAAGAATTCAAGAATATTTTGTCATATAATGCGAGTTTCAGCAACATGAAGTAGTATTACAGTAGCTGAGCTTCCATCGTCTACAAATAACATTTGCAAGTAACACAATCTTGTATCAGCCATATTAATTCTGAAGGTGGTTTGGGAAAAAGAGTTACATCTAGTTATGAACATCAGGAAGTACTGCATACAACAATAGCTTTACCTCCATTTCAATATAAAATAGCCTCACCTCCGTTTCAATATACTATATTGAAGCAACATATGTGTATGAGGAATTGGATTCAGAACAAACACAGTGGAATGTAAGAAAAAAAAAATCTGGTTAACAAGAAATAAATCAACTTCCAGATATTAAAGCCTAGTCATGAGAAACATGACTAAAGTATCCTTGCCGATCACTGCAACCATCTGACGCCTCTACAACATCCACCGAGCCCCAAGATGCCTTAGATTGGAAATAGATAGTGCACAAATTCATGCCACAATAAATAGATGGGTATTTTTTTTGGCAAAGTAAATAACAGTATTATGAAGCGATGATAAAGGGAAGAGTGGGGTTTTAAGGCTATAAGAATGTGCTGGACCTTACAAGTTGGATCCTTGAAGATGGACAGATAGTTTTTATTTTGTTCGTATTAACATGGGATTAAATTTGATGGGAGTCTGTTCCTCAAAAAAATTGAAGGGACTCTATAACTTGCATGGTAATAGATAGATATAATCCAAATGTGAACATATTCTGCTAAGTTAAAAAATCAGAAATATACTTGCTACAACATGACCACAATGTTTCAGTTTGGTGCACTCCTAGTTCAATGAACTTTGAAACTACATGTGCAAATCACATGTCATCATTTAACTTATGTAAATCAGTAAATAATTTAGAATCTGTAAAAAAAATTAAACTGAACACCTCTATGGAAATGTTTGACATTACTTTCAGAAAATTATGCCTGCACATGAAAATAGAACACTGAGTTTAAGGCGTAATTGTTCTTGCAAAGAGATAAGTGGTAACTATGAGCACATTTCATGGTTCACACGCACTTGAGTTACCTTTCGTTCTCAAAATTCAACTGGTATCTTCAAGCATTGTCTGAAATCAGGTTTAGGAGTGAAAAAAGCAGGAAGGTTATGCTCGATTTAACAATTCTTGTATATCATGGACATATTCAACACCAGCAGCTGTTGCACAGGGATGACATGAGTAACTTAGTTCAGTATGAGCTGGTGAAGTTTTATAGCATGCCAACTGAAAAATCGGCTCATTGCAGAAAAAGCATGTACCTCACATATCCGGAAATTTTGTACGCTAGCACATACTGAGGTAAGAACAAATTCTGTGGTGAACATCAAGAAAAAAATTTCCAGCAACTCGCGATAACCTGCTTGCACATCTTCTATTAATCCTTGTTGTAACCGCCCTTGATCAGCTACCTGTAGCAGGCCCACAATAACCGTGAAGAAATTTATAATTAGACAAGTCAAATCGAAGGAGAAAGGTTCGATGAGGGTGTTCAACGCGAATCGATGCAGCGAGTACCCCAGGTGACGAGAAGCACGAGCACATGGAGTGGGAGGAGGTTGATGATGAACACGTAGCCTCCCCATGCGGAGACCATGTAGAAGTAGTTGAATGAAACGGCGAGAGCGCCCAGGCAAGAGATCATGTGTTGAAGGCGCGCAAAGAGAAATAAGGTGAACAACAGCCTTTAAAAAAGGTATTATATGGGTCTTGATTGTCAATAAAAGTAAGAAGATAGATATATTTGTGCAAGTAAACAACTTTTTTAGAAGCCAGAGACCAAAACTGAATAAAAAAGTTGAACATTTCGAAATAGGGGTAAGTCATCTAAAACAAATGAAGACAGAAGCTTCCATTTTCAAAACCTATTTATCTGTGTTATAACACAAGTATATGAAACAAACAAGAAAGAAAGCCAGTCTGCACATAACCATGGACTTCATCTTTCATGTACCCCCAGTATTGTAGCAGAGCTCATTTACTTGGGGTGGGGCGTGGGCATATCTAGTTATATATTTACTGAAGTTTGGGCATTTTACAACATATCAGATCATAACCAAGAAAAAATGAACTTTAACAAAAAAAAAGATAAAAAAGATAAAATGAACTGAACGGATCTTACACAGCTACAAGCAAGCATGCAACACCAAGTAACTGTACATGTATCAATTGATCTCTTTGTGATACTGAAACAAATAAGTGTAACTGACTGAGATGTAAGGTTTCAGGAACAATACGTTATTTTCTGCATCAAAAGAAATAGTTGCCATCATCTTAATCAAGTTGAAACCACACATCGTGTCTGGTATCCAAGTTAACAGCACAGAATGTGCACAATGAGGGGTAGCAAACCAGCATCTAGTGCATTTTAGACATCAGTTCGTCCTCTTTATTGCAACGAGATGGCTATGTTAGTGACAATAATTAACCAAAGTGAATAACAGGTAAAACATAAAAGGTTGAAACCCTTCTATGCCCATAAAATTAACAGAGTTTCAAGGTGAGGTTCTCTAACAAATTTCATTTGTTGACTACATTGCTTGTCCTTCACAGTGTGCATAGAAAATGTACAACCATCTGATGAAGTCGACAATCATATCTTAGAAGGAATATGAACACAGTTCAAAAGGCCAAAACCCGCAAATAAAACAAGAGGACAGAGTTGAAAATTTCATTGTCATGTTTGCCACGACCTGCGACCTCAACGGCGTCTGCGGCTACCTTCACATCCTGCAGGCGGGCGCTAGAACACGTTCACATCCTCCCCTGCCCCACGCACCCCTTTGGGCAGTAGTCATCCTGCCCGCGCAGCTCGTCCTGCACCAGGAACAATGCGCCAACCTCCTTACCAAATCGTTGAATTCATTCATTCAGCAAACAATCACGGTGCGTAGTGAGGCGGCTTCGGCGCAGTCCATGGTGATGGCGCCACACCTATAGACGGCCAACATTAATTTATAATGACATAGATAATTGTGTGGTAGTGATTAGTAAGCTCGGTGAACATCCATAGTATGAAGTCGTGCACCCAAAAAATGGATTTTCCATCTGGTGAGGACCAGATCAATACCAAATAATTAGACAAATCCATCCATGTAAATGCACGTCCATCCCAATCCATGAGACCACTTCGATCCTCATCCCTATTTAGATCCATTGAATTGAGCAGAAAACTGAGAGACGATGGAGGGGGAGGTCGCTGGTCGTGCTCGCCAAAGCATGGATTAGCCAACAATAAGCACACGAGATTAAGAACTCAATCTCTCCATCCAGATCCAGGAATATCTAGAGATGGGTAGGTGTAGTCTGTCGTTCGTATGGCAGATTGGAAAAAAGCCATATACATAAGATCGGAAAAAAAAAACACAAGATGCATCTACGTATATACCTTCGCTCCTGCGCCAAATTGAACAGATCCTGCGCTGCCGCATCTCCTTCTTTATGGGCTGAGAAAGGAAGTTGACGGCAATCTCATACCACATCGGCTGGAGGCACTCCGGAAGGAATAGGTCGTCCGGCTTGGAGGCGCCGGCGGGACATGTTCTAGGTTTCCTGTGAGGAGGTACTTTTCTTGAGATTCCTGTGAGGTTTGGTGCGAGACAATGGGTCGCGGCTGTTGGTTTCCTTCTCTTTTTTCGATGGGTATTCTTAACCGGTACTTTTAACTTAGCGGTGGCAGAGAACCGTAATTAGATAATCTAAGTATCGAGAGATGTAAACCGAACCATCAGATGCAGATTGAATGGACAAGATGCTTCGAGTCTCCTTCACCAAACGCGTTGTACGACGTACGACCAACTCCAATATCCGCGTTTGATGAAGGAGATTCGAATGATCCGGACCGTTCAATATCCCACGACCAAAAACCACCGTCAGATTCGGTACTCTCACCCCGCCCGGCGCCCGTGCTAACCTCCCTCCCGAGATCTCTCTCGCTTCCTCGTGTGCGCCTCTCAGCCCTAAACTCCCTTCTATCCATCTGAATCAAATCACGCCGCCACCGCCTCACGACCCACCTCCCTGGCCTCTCCAGCCCCTCCCACCTCCTACCGGTCCTCGGATTCTCAGGTGCCCCTCCTGGTGACCACAGAGCTCCGCACGGACGAGGGACAACCTGGAGCATACGCGCATGCCCACCGGCCGCCATGGTCACGCTCTCCCGTGGCCAGCCGCGCTACGGCGAGGAGCTAAGGGCTGGTGGAGAGCGAACGGAGCGCAGGGGAGAGCGAGCCATGGACATCAATCACCAAAAAAACACCACCGCTACCACCACAACTCACCATACATGTCAATCATGCTGAGGGCTGGCAGAGAGCGAACGGAGCGCAGGCTAGCACTAAGCCGTCGTCGTCGCCCGCGCCCTCCATGCTAGCAAGACACCGCTATGTCGCCCCAACCGCGGTGGCCGCCACACCAGCCCGACACCCTCCGCAGTGCATCCCGCCCGATGATTCGCATCGACGCAGCTCCGCCGTCCTCAAATCCGATCAGTTATGGCTCGGTTCTTGTCAACACCCGGATTTTTAAGTCCAGATGCCTATTATGCCATACATCGCAATCCCAGGAATATTGTTGTTGCGAGACATAATAGTTGAATATCATAGAGTCATCATTTATTACAACACATAATCGTCTTACAAAGGTAGATCACATGATCCAAAATTACAATAGTAGTTGATCTATCGATCAACGAACATCACAAATAGCGGAAGCGAAGTAGTAGTGGCTATCTAATCCACGGGCCAACGCTTGACGTCAGGAGCGGTCCTAGTTGTCGTAGACGTCCTGCTGTCCATCTTCCTCGTACTGCTGTTCACCTTCATAGTCTGGCCATTTGAATAGCCAGGGACAAAGCCATGAGTACTTTAAAGTACTCGCAAACTAATACTAGTGTAAGAACTATCAATTCTAGTAAGGGGATACTAAGCTCTAGGTTTATTTGCATAAAGCCAAGTTTATTTCATAAACATTTAGTAAAGATGCTTGAATCACTAGACTAACTCAAGTGGGAACATTAGTGTCATTCCCACAACTTGGTTGTGATTTTAATTCAAATCCACCATTTACCTTTCAAAATTTAAAACACCAGTCATATGTCACATTTTTGAAAATGGTCTGATGACGGAACAAGTATGGCCTTTCCAACCGTCCTTAACCGTGGACGCGGCTATTCGAATAGGTTTACACTCTGCAGAGGTTGTACACTTGTGCCACAACTTTTGATTACATCCGTCGTGGGTAACCCCGAATAATCGTAACTCGATACGCGGATCATCAACCATAACCTTTTACTTACATAACTTAGTATGAGCACCTCTCCCCATGAGCTTGGCCTCCCGGTGAAAACCGCAGTCAACCCGGGAACCGCACGGGGCTTGGGCCGGACATTCACCTCATCTTTATCGTCGTTTCTTTTGTGTTGTGGTGGAGGCAGCTTTTGGCATAACCCCGATGACGTTTGTTTAGAGGGAACCCATACTAAGACACATAAATTTCCAGTTAAGCCCTACCCATAATCAGGTATTGTGGGGGTACTTGTAAATTGGAATGGTATCGCATCCGAACCCAACCATCGGCTTTCGTAAAATTCACCAAGTCTTTCACCAGTCATATTCACCTTCAAAATCTTTCAATAGAATGACTCATCATTCCAAGGTTTTCAAAGTCATTGGTTTTCACAAGTTCCCATCTCTAACGATCGATTTTAATCTTTAGCACTAGCAACTAGTTATGAGGGGTGCTAAGTAACCTGGATTGCTCTAGGCTAAGTTTGATACTCTTGCATTACTCCATAACTAAACAAAAATGAATCATGAATCAAAAAGTAACTTTGATAAATAAACTCAAGTAAAGCTTTGATAAACCAAAGTCAAAAACTTGTAAGGTAAAAACTTGGGATAGGATCATTAAGCATAAATTAAATGGGGATGAGGCCTTGCTCTTGTAGAGCTTTGCCTTAGGGTATCTTGCAAGAATATTAGCTTGCAACATTATAACTTGCATTAGTCTAGTTTGCATTGGTAATAGCTTGCCTTGGTTGGTGTATGGATCAAAAGGTTCCTCCTTCTTCTCCGTAGATGTGCTCGTCGTCCCCTTCGTAACCTTCGGTACTAGCGTCTATAAACGAAATACAAGGATACAATCACCACCCAAACTTGCATGCTAGACTAAACACACCAAAGATTCACACAAGCCTATGCTAGCATCACATCTTATTAGCATGGTGATTTACTTTGTTTTATTTTAAAGAAAACAATAATTTCCCCTCATTATAATTTTTTATTAGTATAACTCTTTAATGCTTTGGAGGAAATAGTTTCCTCTCATTACAATATTAATTAATGTTTCTATTTATTTATTTGGAGAACTAATCTCCTCTCATTAAATATGGTTAAGATTTAATTTCCTCAAATACTAAGGTATGAGCACATGTTGACTAAGGTCAACACTTCACACTTACTATTTGAGAAACATGATTTAAATGAGGGAATACACCTCATGCAATTTAATACCAACATAGTAATGATTTAATATCATCAAATAATTCCATATGAGAGTTAATAGACCATGGTCTCTACCTCATGTAGAATTACTTGAGACAAAGGTTTAAATGAGAGGGATACCTCTCATATGATTTAATAATTAGTTGGAACAATTTAAATGCTACTATGGCAATCATTTAATATTCTTAAGTGAGCAAATATGAGACCAAGCAACAAGGGTCATCACATTACTTCATATTACTTGTGAGAATGATTTAAATGAGGTGCTACACCTCATAGATTTAAATTCCTAAAATTTGAAATAGTTTAAATGGGCTAGTATTGACTACATAGCCAATATTTGCTTCTAGCCCATGATCATGTACAGAACACCTATCATCTTTTTACATAGTAAATTAGGGTTTGCTAAATGTGAATTATTGCAATTGGATTCACTTCAAAATTCATAATGGTTGATTTTTAGGATTTATTTGAAAACAGAAAAGTCTCTCGACTTGTTATTTTTGCTATTCAAAAACTACACAACATATGAGGTTGAATCCAGTGGGGTTAGTTAGGGCAAATCATAAGCTTTCCAGAACATTTGGATTTGCTAAATTTGAGTTTGTAGAATTTGAACTATTCAATTTATAGGACAGACCAGGTATTGAATTTAAACCACAAAAGAATTAAACGAATTTGAATTCGGGCTTTAGGCGGGAAAGTAAACGGGCTAAACGGACTAAACGAGTCGGGCCGGCCCACTAGTGCTGACCACGCCGCGGGCCAGCCGACAGGGTGGGGCCTGCGTGTCGGTCTCACTTTAACTCCGAATCGGTACACGGCAACGTCGACCGTCGGATTAGAATTGAATCGGGCGGTTGAGGTTCGTCTTCTTCTCCCGGCGGGAGGAGGGCGTGCCGGCGGCGGAGGTTGGGGTCGGCGGCGTGCTGAAGCTCCGGTGATCAACGGCGTCGATGCACGGCGGGGTTGTCGAGGACGGGGAGTGTACCGGTGGTCGCGGCGTCGCTTGGGGAGGCGTCAATCGGGGGCGGCGATCGGCGGACTCCGGCGGACTCGAGCTCTCGATTCGAGCAGCTCCGGCGACTAAGGGTGAAATTGATGTGGCGAGCGTGTTCAGAGAAGGGAGAGGAGCGAGATGGTGTGAAGAGATCGTGGGCTGAGGAGCTCTATTTATAGATGGGCATGGTGGCCGTGGGGTGCTGCAAGGGCGCGGCCATGGCGCGGCTCCTGGGGCTAGCGAAAGGGCAAGGCGAGAACGGCAGTGGATAGGCGTCGTCCTAGCGGTGCTCGAGAGCTAGCTGGCGCAGAGAGGGGACGAAAGGATCGCTCGAGCTTTTGCAGAAATCATCACAGTACCCGCGGTACGTCGACGGCGAGGACGACGGTGACCATGCTTCTGCGCGTGCTTGAGTGTGTCTAGTGCGTAGAGGTCATGGAGGAGCTACTCGACGCGGTGCTAGGGATGCAGGGCGAGGACGGCAGCGATCGAGTGTGTGGCGTCCTGGCGCAGCCGATGCGCGCTCACCGCGTGCATGGGCGCGTGCTTGGTATGGTTCCGGACACGGCCGTTCCGGGCAATGTAGTGCACGGGCGATCGAGTGAGCGGTACGGGGGAGTCCTTGTGCTGCGAGAGATGCTCAAAGACATGGAGAATCGACAAGGGAGTGGCCGGGGAGAGAGGTGCACAAAGTGGCCGGCATGGCCACGGCATGAGTTGTTTTAGAGTTTTTCTCTCCCTCCTCTCACTTTAATCGACCAGGGCTAGTACAGGGATGATGCAGGGATGCTAGAACTAGCAAATGATCACCGGATTGAAGTGGTTTAGTGAAGAATCTGCTGGACAAAGGAGTGTAACACAAAACTGAATTCATGCCTGCCACCTGTTCGACACAATGGCCGTATGAAGAAAATTTTCAAATTTTGAAATTCTTTTTGGTGAATCTTAATGATATAATTAATGTGAGGTTTTGGTGGTGGTGGCACTCAATTTGGAAAAGAATTGCAGAGTTTCAAATTTGAGGTGATCTTGTTTTTCTTCTCAGATCCTGTTTTGGCAATTTAATTCTGGTCAACCTAGTCAACTCTAGCTATGGTGGTCAACATGAAAAGTACTCACCTTGACATGGTCTTGGATGACATGGCTTTGGTTGACAAAGTTTAGTTTAGGAATTGGGAAATACGGGGGGTAAAGTGGTGAAGAAAATAATTTTGGCCCAAATGACCATTATCATATGTAAGATGAAATCTTGATTTTCTTTGATTTGATTCTTGATCCAAAGATGCAATTGTGTTAGTTTATCACATTGAAGTATTTTAGAAGCAAGGAAACAAGTAATTATGGCCTTGGTGAAGAATTTGCATTTCTACATAAAGTATATGTGAGTGATGAATGGGTTTTTCCCATTTTCTTTATTTCTCCTTAAGTTAGGGTTTTGTGATCTTGATTATGGTTCACATAGCAATGGTTAAGCATGCTAACACTCATCATGGCAATTGCACAAAAGGAATCACTCAATGCAAGAAACTATATGTGGCACTCTATGCATATGTTGCATTTAAATTTTAATTTGACTTGGCTAGACCCAAATGGTGTTGTTGAGTGTTGAGATGGTATATAGAAGTGCTCCCATCATTCACAACAAGTATTAGTGTCAAGGTTCTTAAATTCACATATTTGCTATTTTTCTCTCATATGCCTCTATGGCATTTTTAGTTTTCTTTTTAATTTCTTTGGTTTCACTTTGGATTTGGTTTGATAAGTGCTAGGTAGAGTGTATGAATGTTTTCCCAAACTTGTAAACAAGGTAGGAGGGTCTAGGGTTAAGATTTATAAAAATAGCCATAGGCACATATGCCTTTTTCTTATTTAATCTAATTCCTTTTTATTTTGTTTATAATGGATGGTGAGAAGAGGGGTGAGGTTTAGGGTTTAGTTGAGTATCTCAATGGTTCACCACTATTTAGAAAGGTAAGAATGGTATTAGTTAATATTTGCATAATAGGGCTATATGCCCACCTATGCCTTTTTATTTTATTTTAGTTCCTTCTTATTTGATACTATTTAGTTTTGAGAAGATTAGGGTTTAGGGTTTTGGAATTAGGTTCAATGCAATAAATAAACAATCATGGCAATATCACAACATATACGCATGCTCACATGTACCAAACTTAATTTAATAAAAGTTTTTGTTGGTTCCAAAATTTGGAACTAGGGAAATTCATTTGTTTTGTTTTGAATTTTTGGGATGTTACAAACCCTTCCCCCTTAAACAAATCTCGTCCCGAGATTTTAAGAAAAGTTAGGTTCCTAAGAGAGATTGAGCGAGTGGATTAACAGGAAGACATACTTGGCATGGTCTGTGGTGCTTCCTGAGCTTCGGTGGCACTTAAGCGGTAGTAACGACCGTTGCGGTTGTTTGGGTAGTTTGGGGCAAACTTCCTTCCAGTTGTGGCACAGCGGCTAGCTGCAGGCGAGTTGCGGCGGTATTGAAGGCAGTCCTAGCAAGCTTCTTGGGGCATTCATTGGAGTAATGACCCACAATTCCACATTCATAGCAGGTCACAGTTGACTTGTCCTTTTGGGTAATGGGTACAGCATTGCTTCCAGTCCTTGGGGCATTGTTGGCGGCTTTTATCGGGCACTTTCTAGAATAATGACCCATAACACCACATTCATAGCAAGTCACAGTGGACTTGCCTCTGGGGACATGGTTAGGTGTTGGGATGAACTGCTCCAGTGATGCTATTCTGACGCGGAGGCGAGCAATGAGGTAGTCCTTCTTGGCGTGTTGATGACGAAGTGCCTTGCGCTCCATTGCAAGGATGTTGATGGTGTCAGTCATCTTGGCGTGCTCAATGTGCATCTGGTTGGCTTGGGCACGGGGGTTGTTGCGGGTAGGAGGGGCCATCTGAATAATAAGGTGGATCATAAGATAAGCGGGGAATTTCTATGGTTTGTTTGAGATAAACTTGAAAAGTTTCAAAACTTGAGTAGTGTTGAGGGGGTACAACCAACAACACTTTTTCATTCATACCAAACATCAAATATTACAAAGCTAACACACCGTTGGTTTTAAGAACCATTCACCGCTCTACGATACAAGGGGATCCTGATACATACCCACACCTACACATGTGAACTAGTGCAACTGTAGGATAACGTTGCATAGAAAACAAAAAATTTTCCTACCGCGAACACGCAATCCAAGCCAAGATGCAATCTAGAAGACGGTAGCAACGAGGGGGTATCGAGTCTCACCCTTGAAGAGATTCCAAAGCCTACAAGATGAGGCTCTTGTTGCTGCGGTAGACGTTCACTTGCCGCTTGCAAAAGCGCGTAGAAGATCTTGATCACGATCGGTTCCGGCGCCACGAACGGGCAGCACCTCCGTACTCGGTCACACGTTCGGTTGTTGATGAAGACGACGTCCACCTCCCGTTCCGGCGGGCAGCGGAAGTAGTAGCTCCTCTTGAATCCGACAGCACGACGGCGTGGTGTCGGTGGCGGTGTAGAAGTCCGGTCGGAGCTTCGCTAAGCAAACCGGGCAATATGAAGTGGAGGAGCAAAGCTAGGGTTTGGGAGGGGGTGGCCGGCCACTCAAGGGGGGGCGGCCAAGCTATGGTCTTTGGGGTGGCCGGCCCCCTCCCTTGGCCCCTCATTATATAGGTGGATCCCAAGTGTTGGTGTCCAAGTCTTCGAATAAGACCCGAAACCAAAACCTTCCATAGGAGGGGGCAAACCTAGCCCAACTAGGACTCCCACCCAAAGGTGGGATTCCCACCTCCCATGTGGGGGTTGGCCGGCCCCCTATGGTGGAGTCCACTTGGGACTCCACCCCCACTAGGGCTGGCCGGCCATGGAGGTGGAGTCCCTTGTGGACTCCACCTTCCTTGGTGGTTTCTTCCGGACTTTTCTAGAACCTTCTAGAACCTTCCATAGAACCTTCCGCGACATTTTATTCACATAAAATGACATCCTATATATGAATCTTATTCTCCGGACCATTCCGGAACTCCTCGTGATGTCCGGGATCACATCCGGGACTCCGAACAAATATTCCAACTTCATTCCATATTCAAGAACTACCATTTCAACATCCAACTTTAAGTGTGTCACCCTACGGTTCGAGAACTATGCGGACATGGTTGAGTACTCACTCGACCAATAACCAATAGCGGGATCCGGAGATCCATAATGGCTCCCACATATTCAACGATGACTTTAGTGATCGAATGAACCATTCACATACATTACCAATTCCCTTTGTCTCGCGATATTTTACTTGTCCGAGGTTTGATCTTCGGTATCACTCTATACCTTGTTCAACCTCGTCTCCTGGCAAGTACTCTTTACTCGTACCGTGGTATGTGGTCTCTTATGAACTCATTCATATGCTTGCAAGACATTAGACGACATTCCACCGAGAGGGCCCAGAGTATATCTATCCGTCATCGGGATGGACAAATCCCACTATTGATCCATATGCCTCAACTCATACTTTCCGGATACTTAATCCCACCTTTATAGCCACCCATTTACGCAGTGGTGTTTGGTGTAATCAAAGTACCTTTCCGGTATAAGTGATTTACATGATCTCATGGTCATAAGGACTAGGTAACTATGAATCGAAAGCTTATAGCAAATAACTTAATGACGAGATCTTATGCTACGCTTAATTGGGTGTGTCCATTACATCATTCATATAATGATATAACCTTGTTATTAATAACATCCAATGTTCATGATTATGAAACTAATCATCCATTAATCAACAAGCTAGTTTAAGAGGCATACTAGGGACTTCTTGTTGTCTACATATCACACATGTACTAATGTTTCGGTTAATACAATTCTAGCATGATATATAAACATTTATCATAAACATAAAGATATAAATAATAACCACTTTATTATTGCCTCTAGGGCATATCTCCTTCGAGTCTCCCACTTGCACTAGAGTCAATAATCTAGATTACATAGTAATATACCTAACACCCATGGCATTACGGTGTTGGTCATGCTTTGCCCTAGGGAGAGCTTTAGTCAACGGATCTGCTACATTCGGATCGGTGTGTACTTTGCAAATCTTTACTTCTCCATCTTCGATGTACTCGCGAATCGAGTGGTAACGCAGCTTGATATGCTTCAGCCTCTTGTGTGACCTTGGTTCTTGTGCATTGGCGATGGCACCCATGTTATCACGAGTAAATGATTAATGGGTCCAATGCACTAGGAACCACACCGAGCTCTACAATGAACCTCTTCATCCATACCGCTTCGATGAAGCCTCGAAGCCGCTATGTACTCGATTCTGTTGAAGACTTCGCCACCGTGCACCGCTTCGAGCTTGCCCAGCTTACTGCAGACACCATTCAATATAAACACGTACCCGGATTGTGACTTAGAGTCATCGGGATCGGTGTTCCAACTTGCATCGGTGTAACCGTTTACAACGAGCTCTTGGTCACCTCCATAACAAAGAAACATATCCTTAGTTCTTTTCAAGTACTTCGGGATATTCTTGACCGCTGTCCGAGTGTTCCATTCCTGGATCACTTTGATATCTGCTAGTCAAACTAACGAGCATGTGCTATATCCGGTCTAGTACATAGCATGGCATACATGATAGATCCTATCGCCGAGGCATAGGGGATATTATTCATCCTTTCTCTTTCTTCACGCCGTAGCCGGTCCTTGAGTCTTACTCAATACCTTGCACGGTAACATAGGTAAGAACCCTTTCTTACTTTCGTCCATTCTAAATTTCTTTAGAATCTTGTCCAGATATGTACTCTGTGATAGCCCTATTAGGCGTCTTGATCTATCTCTATAAATCTTGATGCCTAATATATATGATGCTTCACCAAGGTCTTTCATTGAAAAACTATTATTCAAATAACCCTTAACATCTGCTTAATAGTTCTATATCATTCCCGATCAATAATATGTCATCTACATATAATATCGGGAATGCTACGAGCTCCCACTCACTTTCTTGTAAATACGGAGCCTCTCCATGACACTCGTATAAACCCGAAGTCTTTGATCACCTTATCAAAGCGTCGGTTCCAACTTCTTGATGCTTGCTTCAGTCCATAGATTGAACGCTGAAGTTTGCATACTTTGTCGGCATTTTTAGGATCGACAAAACCTTTGGGTTGTACCATATACAACTCTTCCTCAATGTCTCCATTAAGGAACGCCGTTTTGACATCCATACGCCAAATCTCATAATCGAAAAATGCAGCTATTGCTAACAAAATCCTCACAGATTTTAGCTTCGCTACCGGTGAGAAAGTCTCATCGTAGTCAACTCCTTGAATTTGTCGGAAACCCTTTGCGACAAGTCGAGCTTTATAGACAGTAATATTACCATCCGCATCTGTTTTTCTCTTGAAGATCCATTTATTCTCGACAGCCTTTCGGCTCTCGGGTAAGTCTACCAAAGTCCATACTTTGTTATCATACATGGATCCCATTTCGGATTTCATGGCTTCTTGCCATTTGTTGGAATACGGGCTCATCATCGCTTCTTCATACGTCGCAGGGTCCTCATCATTGTTATCCACAATCATGACATTTAGACAAGGATCAAACCAATCAGGAGTGGTACGTTCCCTTGTCGATCCGCGAGGTTCGATAGTTTCCTCGTTCGAAGTTTCATGATCATTATCATTTGCTTCCTCTCGTTGCCGGTGTAGGCGGTACAGGTACAACTTCCGATCTTGCGCTACTCGATCAACGAGTATAGATTCATCAATCTCATCGAGTTCTACTTTTCTTCCGAGTCACTTCTTTAGTGAGAAATTCTTTCTCAAGAAAGGTTCCGTTCTTAGCAACAAAGATTTTGCCTTCGGATCTGTGATAGAAAGTGTACCCTATAGTTTCCTTAGGGTATCCTATGAAGACGCATTTCTCCGCTTTGGGTTCTAGCTTGTCCGGTTGTAACTTTTTTACATAGGCTTCGCAACCCCAAACTTTCGGGAACGACTGACTTAGGTTTCTTATTAAACCATAATTCATACGGTGTCGTTTCTACGGATTTTGATGGTGCTCTATTTAAAGTGAATGCGGCTGTCTCTAATGCATAACTCCAAAAAGATAACGGCAAATCGGTAAGAGACATCATAGAACGAACCATATCTAAGAGAGTTCGATTACGACGTTCGGACACACCGTTTCGTTGTGGTGTTCCCGGCGGTGTCAATTGTGAAAGTATTCCGCATTTCTTTAAATGCATGCTAAACTCATAACTCAGATATTCACCTCCACGATCGGATCGTAGAAATTTAATCTTCTTGTTACGTTGATTTTCTACTTCACTTTGGAATTCCTTAAACTTCTCGAAAGTTTCGGATTTATGTTTCATGAAATAGATATACCCATATCTACTCGGATCATCCGTGAAGGTTAGAACATAACGATAACCACCGCGCGATGCTATGCTCATTGGTCCGCACACATCGGTATGTATGATTTCCAATAAGTCGGCAGCTCGCTCCATCATACCGGAAAATGGAGTCTTAGTCATTTTTCCCATCGGACATGCTTCGCATCTATCAAGTGACTCAAAGTCAAGTGATTCTAGTAATCCATCGGTATGGAGTTTCTTCATGCGTTTCACTCCAATATGACCAAGACGACGATTGCCACATATAAGTAGAATTATCATTCAATTTAATTCGCTTAGCATCAATGTTATGTATATGCGTATCACTACTATCGAGATCTAACGGAAATAAGCCATTCTTTTGTGGTGCTCGACCATAAAAGATATTATTCATAAAAATAGAACAACCATTATTCTCGGACTTGAATGAATAACCGTCTTGCATTAAACAAGATCCAGATATAATGTTCATGCTCAACGCGAGTACATAATAACAATTATTTAGGCTTAAAACTAATCCCGAAGGTAGATGTAGAGGAAGTGTGCCGATTGCGATCACATTGACCTTGGATCCGTTTCCAACGCGCATCGTCACTTCATCCTTCAGCGGTTGTCGTTTATTCTTTAGTTCCTGTTTCGAGTTACAAATATGAGCAACCGAACCGAGTATCAAATACCCGGGTACTAGAACGAGAACCAGTGAAATGAACATCTATAACATGTATATCATATATACCTTCTTTCTTCTTCTTGACAAGGCCGCTCTTCAGATCAGCCAGATACTTGGAGCAATTACGCTTCCAGTGTCCCTTCTCCTTGCAGTAATAGCACTCAGCATCAGGCTTAGGGCCGTTCTTAGGTTTCACGGAGGCGTGGCAGCTTTCTTGCCACCCTTCTTGAATTTTCCCTTAGACTTGCCCTCGTTTCTTGAAACTGGTGGTCTTGTTGACCATCAACACTTGGTGCTCTTTCTTGATCTCAATCTCGGCAGCTTTTAGCATGCCAAAGAGTTCGAGTAACTCCTTGTTCATGTTACGCATATTGTAGTTCATCACAAAGTTCTTGTAACTTGGTGGCGAGTGATTGAAGGACACGATTAATCCCCGGTCCGTTAGGAATCACTATTCCCAAGTCACCGAGTTTCTTCGCATGCCCGGTCATGGCGAGCATGTGCTCACTAACGGAGCTGCCTTCTTCCATCATACGAGCTGAAAAATTGTTTCGATGCTTCATAGCATTCCACGGCCGCATGAGTCTCAAAAATAGTCTTCAACTCTTTCATCAACTCATGAGGATCGTGGTGCTCAAAACGTTTTTGAAGATCGGATTCCGGACTGCATAAGATGGTACACTCGAACTTGAGAGTACCGAGTTTTCCGAGTCGCGTAAACGGCTTTTACTTCATCGGTTTCGGTTTCGCAGGAGGGTCACCTAGCGGTGCATCAAGCACATATTGCAGATTTCCGCCGGAGAGGAAGATCCTCACATGACGGAACCAGTCGGTGAAGTTGCTACCGTTGCTCTTAAGCTTTTCTTTCTCTAGGAACTGGTTAAAATTGATTGGGGACGCCATCTCTACAACATATATTTGCAATAGTTTAGACTAAGTTTATGACAAATTGAGTTCAAATTTTAATTCTACATAATTAAAAATCTAGATGAACTCCCACTCAAAACAATATCCCTCGCATTGTCTTAGTGATCACACGAACCAAATCCACCGCACCTAAACCCGATCATCACGAGAAAAGGTGTGATTTCTTTGGCGAACACTCAAAGTGTTCATCATATCAACCATATGATTCATGCTCTACCTTTCGGTATCATGTGTTCCGAGACCATGTCTGTACATGCTAGGCTCGTCAAGGCCACCTTAGTATCCGCATGTGCAAAAGCTGTCTTGCACCCGTTGTATGTACTTATTGAATCTATCACACCCGATCATCACGAGATGCTTCGAAACGACAAGACTTGATAACGGTGCTACTAAGGATGAACACTTTATTATCTTGAGATTTTAGTGAGGGATCATCTTATAATGCTACCGTCGCGATCTAAGCAAAATAAGATGCATAAAAGGATTAACATCACATGCAGTTCATATGTGATATGATATGGCCCTTTTTGTCTTTGCGCCTTTGATCTTCATCTCCAAAGCACGGACATGATCTCCATCATCTTCGGGCATGATCTCCATCATCGTTGGCGAAGCACCAAGGTCAATGGCGCCGTCTTCATGATTGTCCTCCATGTAGCAACTATTACAACTACTTTGAAATACTACTCAACATGAAATTTAAAGACAACCATAAGGCTCCTGCCGGTTGCCACAATACAATAATGATCATCTCATACATATTCATCATCACATTATGGCCATATCACATCACCAAACCCTGCAAAAACAAGTTAGACGCTCTCTAATTTGGTTTGCATATTTTACGTGGTTTAGGGTTTTTCGATATAGATCTAATCTACCTACGAACATGAACCACAACGTTGATACTAATGTTGTCAATAGAAGAGTAAATTGAATCTTTACTATAGTAGGAGAGACGAGACACCCGCAAAGCCTCTTATGCAATACAAGTTGCATGTCGAACGAGGAACAAGTCTCATGAACGCGGTCATGTAAAGTTAGTCCGAGCCGCTTCATCCCACTATGCCATAAAGATGCAAAGTACTCAACTAAAGATAACAAGAGCATCAACGCCCACAAAACCATTGTGTTCTACTCGTGCAACCATCTATGCATAGACACGGCTGTGATACCACTGTAGGATAACGTTGCATAGAAAACAAAAATTTTCCTACCGCGAACACGCAATCCAAGCCAAGATGCAATCTAGAAGACGGTAGCAACGAGGGGGTATCGAGTCTCACCCTTGAAGAGATTCCAAAGCCTACAAGATGAGGCTCTTGTTGCTGCGGTAGACGTTCACTTGCCGCTTGCAAAAGCGCGTAGAAGATCTTGATCACGATCGGTTCCGGCGCCACGAACGGGGAGCACCTCCGTACTCGGTCACACGTTCGGTTGTTGATGAAGACGACGTCCACCTCCCGTTCCAGCGGGCAGCGGAAGTAGTAGCTCCTCTTGAATCCGACAGCACGACGGCGTGGTGTCGGTGGCGGTGTAGAAGTCCGGTCGGAGCTTCGCTAAGCAAACCGGGCAATATGAAGTGGAGGAGCAAAGCTAGGGTTTGGGAGGGGGTGGCCGGCCACTCAAGGGGGGGCGGCCAAGCTATGGTCTTTGGGGTGGCCGGCCCCCTCCCTTGGCCCCTCATTATATAGGTGGATCCCAAGTGTTGGTGTCCAAGTCTTCGAATAAGACCCGAAACCAAAACCTTCCATAGGAGGGGGCAAACCTAGCCCAACTAGGACTCCCACCCAAAGGTGGGATTCCCACCTCCCATGTGGGGGTTGGCCGGCCCCCTATGGTGGAGTCCACTTGGGACTCCACCCCCACTAGGGCTGGCCGGCCATGGAGGTGGAGTCCCTTGTGGACTCCACCTTCCTTGGTGGTTTCTTCCGGACTTTTCTAGAACCTTCTAGAACCTTCCATAGAACCTTCCGCGACATTTTATTCACATAAAATGACATCCTATATATGAATCTTATTCTCCGGACCATTCCGGAACTCCTCGTGATGTCCGGGATCACATCCGGGACTCCGAACAAATATTCCAACTTCATTCCATATTCAAGAACTACCATTTCAACATCCAACTTTAAGTGTGTCACCCTACGGTTCGAGAACTATGCGGACATGGTTGAGTACTCACTCGACCAATAACCAATAGCGGGATACGGGAGATCCATAATGGCTCCCACATATTCAACGATGACTTTAGTGATCGAATGAACCATTCACATACATTACCAATTCCCTTTGTCTCGCGATATTTTACTTGTCCGAGGTTTGATCTTCGGTATCACTCTATACCTTGTTCAACCTCGTCTCCCGACAAGTACTCTTTACTCGTACCGTGGTATGTGGTCTCTTATGAACTCATTCATATGCTTGCAAGACATTAGACGACATTCCACCGAGAGGGCCCAGAGTATATCTATCCGTCATCGGGATGGACAAATCCCACTATTGATCCATATGCCTCAACTCATACTTTCCGGATACTTAATCCCACCTTTATAGCCACCCATTTACGCAGTGGTGTTTGGTGTAATCAAAGTACCTTTCCGGTATAAGTGATTTACATGATCTCATGGTCATAAGGACTAGGTAACTATGAATCGAAAGCTTATAGCAAATAACTTAATGACGAGATCTTATGCTACGCTTAATTGGGTGTGTCCATTACATCATTCATATAATGATATAACCTTGTTATTAATAACATCCAATGTTCATGATTATGAAACTAATCATCCATTAATCAACAAGCTAGTTTAAGAGGCATACTAGGGACTTCTTGTTGTCTACATATCACACATGTACTAATGTTTCGGTTAATACAATTCTAGCATGATATATAAACATTTATCATAAACATAAAGATATAAATAATAACCACTTTATTATTGCCTCTAGGGCATATCTCCTTCAACAACTACTCATCCTCATCATCCACATCGATCGGGATGATTCCATCCTCTCCGGCCTCCGAAACTCATAGTCCTCATCCTCCTCGAAGTCCTCGTCATCACTCGGGAAGGCTTCTCCTCCCCGAATGTCTTCACCGTCTTCATCCATCCCATTCAGCTGATCTTCTTGAGCCTTGACGGTGGCCTCCAAGGATACTATCCGGGCGCGAAGGTGGTCGATGGTAACGGCATTCTTGGCACGGCTGCGGACGGAGTGACTTGCGGTCCTTGGCGAGCAGCTTGATAGCATCGGCATGATGAGCCAATGCCATGTGGGTCCGGTTGGCGTAGGCACGCGAGTTGTCCAGCTCCTTCGGGTGTGGAACGAGCATGAAGTCCGGGTGATCCACATGGTGCCTCAGCTCGGGGTGGAGCGGCAGGTCCATGGGTTCTCCATCGGAGTCACGCCTTGCGAGATGCGCAAAGCGCTCTCCCCGGATGGCGGCCTCATTCCGCCCGCATAGACGGGCAAGTGCTTCTTGAAGAGCACGTGTCAGTCCGTCCAGCCAGTTGCCTTCCCTGAAAGAGAAGAGGATCCTCTCAGAAGTAGGAGGCTCCATCTTGCCTCTCAGATCAGCGGTGATCACCCACTGAAGCTCCCCACCGTGCTGGTCGTTGACCTCAACTCCGTGGAACTCGGGGTGGGGGCGTCCAAGAAAGTTCGACAGGGCATCAAGGTCCCTCTCGAAGCTCAAGTCTCCGCCATTCCCAAGCTGGTAAAACTTGACGTTGGTTGGCTCCATCTGAAAGGGAGTTAGATGAGTAAGTTTAGAGAGTGAACAAGTGTGTCAAAATTTTATGTAGGTTTATAAAGAAGAGCATGACTTCTTATTTTTAACAAGATCTCAAAGATACGAAAGTGACTAAGTTTTTCCAAAAATATTCACTTCATTTGTTTTTGAACTTAGGTTTTTCGGAACGTCCATTCTAACTAGGGTCTCCTAAGGTCAAACAATGGCTCGATACCAACTTGTCAACACCCGGATTTTTAAGTCCGGATGCCTATTATGCCATACATCGCAATCCCGGGAATATTGTTGTTGCGAGACATAATAGTTGAATATCATAGAGTCATCATTTATTACAACACATAATCGTCTTACAAAGGTAGATCACATGATCCAAAATTACAATAGTAGTTGATCTATCGATCAACGAACATCACAAATAGCGGAAGCGAAGTAGTAGTGGCTATCTAATCCACGGGCCAACGCTTGACGTCGGGAGCGGTCCTAGTTGTCGTAGACGTCCTGCTGTCCATCTTCCTCGTACTTGCTTGTTCACCTTCATAGTCCGGCCATTTGAATAGCCAGGGACAAAGCCATGAGTACTTTAAAGTACTCGCAAACTAATACTAGTGTAAGAACTATCAATTCTAGTAAGGGGATACTAAGCTCTAGGTTTATTTGCATAAAGCCAAGTTTATTTCATAAACATTTAGTAAAGATGCTTGAATCACTAGACTAACTCAAGTGGGAACATTAGTGTCATTCCCACAACTTGGTTGTGATTTTAATTCAAATCCACCATTTACCTTTCAAAATTTAAAACACCGGTCATATGTCACATTTTTGAAAATGGTCGATGACGGAACGGTATGGCCTTTCCAACCGTCCTTAACCGTGGACGCGGCTATTCGAATAGGTTTACACTCTGCGAGAGGTTGTACACTTGTGCCACAACTTTTGATTACATCCGTCGGGGGTAACCACGAATAATCGTAACTCGGTACGCGGATCATCAACCATAACCTTTTACTTACATAACTTAGTATGAGCACCTCTCCCCATGAGCTTGGCCTCCCGGTGAAAACCGCGATCAACCCGGGAACTGCACAGGGCTTGGGCCGGACATTCACCTCATCTTTATCGTCGTTTCTTTTGTGTTGTGGTGGAGGCAGCTTTTGGCATAACCCCGATGACGTTTGTTTAGAGGGAACCCATACTAAGACACATAAATTTCCAGTTAAGCCCTACCCATAATCAGGTATTGTGGGGGTACTTGTAAATTGGAATGGTATCGCATCCGAACCCAACCATCAGTTTTCGTAAAATTCACCAAGTCTTTCACCAGTCATATTCACCTTAAAAATCTTTCAATAGAATGACTCATCATTCCAAGGTTTTCAAAGTCATTGGTTTTCACAAGTTCCCATCTCTAACAGTCGATTTTAATCTTTAGCACTAGCAACTAGTTATGAGGGGTGCTAAGTAACCTGGATTGCTCTAGGCTAAGTTTGATACTCTTGCATTACTCCATAACTAAACAAAAATGAATCATGAATCAAAAAGTAACTTTGATAAATAAACTCAAGTAAAGCTTTGATAAACCAAAGTCAAAAACTTGTAAGGTAAAAACTTGGGATAGGATCATTAAGCATAAATTAAATGGGGATGAGGCCTTGCTCTTGTAGAGCTTTGCCTTAGGGTATCTTGCAAGAATATTAGCTTGCAACATTATAACTTGCATTAGTCTAGTTTGCATTGGTAATAGCTTGCCTTGGTTGGTGTATGGATCAAAAGGTTCCTCCTTCTTCTCACGTAGATGTGCTCGTCGTCCCCTTCGTAACCTTCGGTACTAGCGTCTATAAACGAAATACAAGGATACAATCACCACCCAAACTTGCATGCTAGACTAAACACACCAAAGATTCACACAAGCCTATGCTAGCATCACATCTTATTAGCATGGTGATTTACTTTGTTTTATTTTAAAGAAAACAATAATTTCCCCTCATTATAATTTTTTATTAGTATAACTCTTTAATGCTTTGGAGGAAATAGTTTCCTCTCATTACAATATTAATTAATGTTTCTATTTATTTATTTGGAGAACTAATCTCCTCTCATTAAATATGGTTAAGATTTAATTTCCTCAAATACTAAGGTATGAGCACATGTTGACTAAGGTCAACACTTCACACTTACTATTTGAGAAACATGATTTAAATGAGGGAATACACCTCATGCAATTTAATACCAACATAGTAATGATTTAATATCATCAAATAATTCCATATGAGAGTTAATAGACCATGGTCTCTACCTCATGTAGAATTACTTGAGACAAAGGTTTAAATGAGAGGGATACCTCTCATATGATTTAATAATTAGTTGGAACAATTTAAATGCTACTATGGCAATCATTTAATATTCTTAAGTGAGCAAATATGAGACCAAGCAACAAGGGTCATCACATTACTTCATATTACTTGTGAGAATGATTTAAATGAGGTGCTACACCTCATAGATTTAAATTCCTAAAATTTGAAATAGTTTAAATGGGCTAGTATTGACTACATAGCCAATATTTGCTTCTAGCCCATGATCATGTACAGAACACCTATCATCTTTTTACATAGTAAATTAGGGTTTGCTAAATGTGAATTATTGCAATTGGATTCACTTCAAAATTCATAATGGTTGATTTTTAGGATTTATTTGAAAACAGAAAAGTCTCGACTTGTTATTTTTGCTATTCAAAAACTACACAACATATGAGGTTGAATCCAGTGGGGTTAGTTAGGGCAAATCATAAGCTTTCCAGAACATTTGGATTTGCTAAATTTGAGTTTGTAGAATTTGAACTATTCAATTTATAGGACAGACCAGTATTGAATTTAAACCACAAAAGAATTAAACGAATTTGAATTCTGGCTTTAGGCGGGAAAGTAAACGGGCTAAACGGACTAAACGGAGCGGGCCGGCCCACTAGTGCTGACCACGCCGCGGGCCAGCCGACAGGGTGGGGCCTGCGTGTCGGTCTCACTTTAACTCCGAATCGGTACACAGCAACGTCGACCGTCGGATTAGAATTGAATCGGGCGGTTGAGGTTCGTCTTCTTCTCCGGCGGGAGGAGGGCGTGCTGGCGGCGGAGGTTGGGGTCGGCGGCGTGCTGAAGCTCCGGTGATCAACGGCGTCGATGCACAGCGGGGTTGTCGAGGACGGGGAGTGTACTGGTGGTCGCGGCGTCGCTTGGGGAGGCGTCAATCGGTGGCGGCGATCTGCGGACTCCGGCGGACTCGAGCTCTCGATTCGAGCAGCTCCGGCGACTAAGGGTGAAATTGATGTGGCGAGCGTGTTCAGAGAAGGGAGAGGAGCAGATGGTGTGAAGAGATCGTGGGCTGAGGAGCTCTATTTATAGATGGGCATGGTGGCCGTGGGGTGCTGCAAGGGCGCGGCCATGGCGCGGCTCCTGGGGCTAGCGAAAGGGCAAGGCGAGAACGGCAGTGGATAGGCGTCGTCCTAGCGGTGCTCGAGAGCTAGGCCGGCGCGAAGAGGGGACGAAAGGATCGCTCGAGCTTTTGCGGAAATCATCACGGTACCCGCGGTACGTCGACGGCGAGGACGACGGTGACCATGCTTCGCGCGTGCTTGAGTGTGTCTAGTGCGTAGAGGTCATGGAGGAGCTACTCGACGCGGTGCTAGGGATGCAGGGCGAGGACGGCAGCGATCGAGTGTGTGGCGTCCTGGCGCAGCCAGTGCGCGCTCACCGCGTGCATGGGCGCGTGCTGGTATGGTTCTGGACACGGCCGTTCTGGGCAATGTAGTGCACGGGCGATCGAGTGAGCGGTACAGGGGGAGTCCTTGTGCTGCAGAGATGCTCAAAGACATGGAGAATCGACAAGGGAGTGGCCAGGGAGAGAGGTGCACAAAGTGGCCGGCATGGCCACGGCATGAGTTGTTTTAGAGTTTTTCTCTCCCTCCTCTCACTTTAATCGACCAGGGCTAGTACAGGGATGATGCAGGGATGCTAGAACTAGCAAATGATCACCGGATTGAAGTGGTTTAGTGAAGAATCTGTTGGACAAAGGAGTGTAACACAAAACTGAATTCATGCCTGCCACCTGTTCGACACAATGGCCGTATGAAGAAAATTTTCAAATTTTGAAATTCTTTTTGGTGAATCTTAATGATATAATTAATGTGAGGTTTTGGTGGTGGTGGCACTCAATTTGGAAAAGAATTGCGAGTTTCAAATTTGAGGTGATCTTGTTTTTCTTCTCAGATCCTGTTTTGGCAATTTAATTCTGGTCAACCTAGTCAACTCTAGCTATGGTGGTCAACATGAAAAGTACTCACCTTGACATGGTCTTGGATGACATGGCTTTGGTTGACAAAGTTTAGTTTAGGAATTGGGAAATACAGGGGGGTAAAGTGGTGAAGAAAATAATTTTGGCCCAAATGACCATTATCATATGTAAGATGAAATCTTGATTTTCTTTGATTTGATTCTTGATCCAAAGATGCAATTGTGTTAGTTTATCACATTGAAGTATTTTAGAAGCAAGGAAACAAGTAATTATGGCCTTGGTGAAGAATTTGCATTTCTACATAAAGTATATGTGAGTGATGAATGGGTTTTTCCCATTTTCTTTATTTCTCCTTAAGTTAGGGTTTTGTGATCTTGATTATGGTTCACATAGCAATGGTTAAGCATGCTAACACTCATCATGGCAATTGCACAAAAGGAATCACTCAATGCAAGAAACTATATGTGGCACTCTATGCATATGTTGCATTTAAATTTTAATTTGACTTGGCTAGACCCAAATGGTGTTGTTGAGTGTTGAGATGGTATATAGAAGTGCTCCCATCATTCACAACAAGTATTAGTGTCAAGGTTCTTAAATTCACATATTTGCTATTTTTCTCTCATATGCCTCTATGGCATTTTTAGTTTTCTTTTTAATTTCTTTGGTTTCACTTTGGATTTGGTTTGATAAGTGCTAGGTAGAGTGTATGAATGTTTTCCCAAACTTGTAAACAAGGTAGGAGGGTCTAGGGTTAAGATTTATAAAAATAGCCATAGGCACATATGCCTTTTTCTTATTTAATCTAATTCCTTTTTATTTTGTTTATAATGGATGGTGAGAAGAGGGGTGAGGTTTAGGGTTTAGTTGAGTATCTCAATGGTTCACCACTATTTAGAAAGGTAAGAATGGTATTAGTTAATATTTGCATAATAGGGCTATATGCCCACCTATGCCTTTTTATTTTATTTTAGTTCCTTCTTATTTGATACTATTTAGTTTTGAGAAGATTAGGGTTTAGGGTTTTGGAATTAGGTTCAATGCAATAAATAAACAATCATGGCAATATCACAACATATACGCATGCTCACATGTACCAAACTTAATTTAATAAAAGTTTTTGTTGGTTCCAAAATTTGGAACTAGGGAAATTCATTTGTTTTGTTTTGAATTTTTGGGATGTTACAGTTCTTGAGGTGAGCGTCAAGCCTGGTGGTTATCTTGTTGTTCCGTTGATTGGGGAGCACGGTTAGTGCAGGGTCTTTGTGCTGGGATCACATCTCGTTGCCTTCATGGAAAAAAATAACTTGTGATCTGATTGTGTTTGCTGGAGTAGCAGGATATTGGTCATCTTAAAATTGGCTCTTTTCTTGGTGATGAATCTTGAGGATTGAAGGGTTAGTTGCATCAAACAATGAGTTAAGATTTTATCAGTCAGCCTGTTCTCCTTTGTCATATGTCAGAACGAAAAGATTCAAAATATACCACTGCATTCACCATCACTGAATCCTTTTCAGAAAGGGGGTGCTTAACCGAAGTTGGGACAGCACAGTACTTACCTTGAACACACTGACCTTCCGTATGAGAACATTGTGAAGTCAGCTGCGTTTTTTTATTGGAGCAGACATTCTTTGAGCTCATGAGATATGACAGCCTCGTGGGTACTATAAATATGTTAGGAAGTGAAATCTCCTCTGTATTATTAACAGACTAAAAGTTTAAGAAATGTGGCGTTGCATAATTTAGTCGGACAATCACTTACTAAACCATGAAGCTTGTTATCTCCACAATTCTATTAATGGCTTGTCACTCTTGATTGGTCATCACAGTGGGATGAATCAGATATCATCCTCTGAATTTTTACAATTTTTAGTTTTCAGGCCAACATTTATCCCACAAAGTGGAAGCGGAGTAGGAGAGCTGAAGTTGGTGCAAAAAAACGTTGAAGAAGGAATGCAGATGGGCTCAGAGACATATCATCATCTGAACGTACCCTCTATTACTAAGAAACTGCTTCAAAGATATCTGTAGATAATAATACCATGCATAGTTTCTTGGGTTTATCCATGTTTTCCAGTCTCATATTTGGACCAACCTGATTCTGGAAAGAGCTCACCGCGGTGCCGTAATGGCGTCATGGAGGAACCAAGGATGAGTTGGTGCTCCCATGCCCGAGGTGCCGCTGGTGGTCTTAGCTATCCGGCCTGCCCCTACTAAGAGAACCGTAATCGTCTCAATGGCCCTCCGAAATCGGGACATGGGCAGGGAGAGGGGTCAGATAGATGCGCATATGTTTGTTGAAGGACTCTCGGCAGGGGCACCTGAAGCAGCTGGGAGTGAAGGGGAAGACATCTACCCGAACACTCTCACTCACTCGCTTTAGCCAATCGTACTATATGGATGGGATGGACAGACGAGGGCTACCGGAAGCACCTTCTCCCTGAGATCATGGTCCCCTCCACTGCTGCCAAACTAATCGCCTACATGGATGAGTTCTAGGTCGCTGCTCCGCTCGGTGATACATATGAAGTACCCATCAGAAACAACATAATGCTGAATGTGTAGCGAAGAAGACGAGGTACATAATTTACTGATGTATCCTTGATGTCCATAACATTTGAAGGGCCGAACAGTTAACATTGTATTTAGTTATTTACCCTATGATAAATTGATAATTGGAATAGTGCTTCTCTTAACAACTTTATCCGGTCAAGTCTTAGTATCAAATTGTTTCTATTTCCATTTCACATTACCCAAGTGGTCTGGAAAGCTGTATTGGGCCTTGTTGTGTCATTCTAACCGTTAACTTTCAGCATACTAATTGGGTGTGGGATAACATAGTGTTGTGATCTATAATTAGTGTTCTAGATATGCATATCTCTTCTCCATGGTTATTAGTGAAAAATCTGCATACCAATGCAATTAGAAAAATCTGAACCAGGAACCTGATAGAGAATCAAAATGTTTACTTGCTTTAATTTTCTGTACTATGAAATTCTCTAAAGCTTAATGTCCATCCAGTTCCTTGGATAGAAAAGCTCATTAGCATATCCACTCATGGCTTCTGGGAAACATGATGGTTTTTGTTGGACTTATTTTTGTCTTTTACATCATTGTTACTTAATAGATATATTTTTGTATCCACAGTCAACATGTTCTTATGTTTCTTTTATCCCTTTCTTGGCAGGCAGGCTTATGTTGGTGTTTCCTTAAACCTGTAATAGGCTACAAGCATCAGATACCGTGTGTAACTCTCTTTTGTCGCTGAAGAATCTGTATGTTCTGATATCTAAATATTGGAGAATTTTTTAATATAATTGCATTTGGTGATACCTTGGAAGGATGAGCCTTCAAGTTTTACATCAAATAGGATGGTTTCATCCAAGGAGCCGCATACAAGCTACATCGGAGGCTCCACAATATTGTATTGAGGGTTTTCCTGTTGAAAGATTTAGACGCATCTTATTTTTCATGTTTTGACCATGAATAGTGTTTCTTCTGTAAAGAAACTTCCGGGTAACTTCCAGTTTAATACTGATCTGTATGTTTGGTCACCAGTCCTGGGGATGGTTTAGTATGCACTGCTATCAACAAGTTAACTGTGAGCATCGTTGCATAATGTTAGACAGTTACAAATGATAACCGGATACAAATGATAAGCAGAGACAGAGTTACTTCTATCATCTTTATATTGCACCGTAGCAGCCTATCATGAGTCCCATTGATTTGTGGAGTTCCATGTTAGATTATTTAATTTGCACCCTGAAACTTTTGGACCAAAGCATGTTCTTGCCTCACAAGAAATTTGTGATGAAACATTTCTTTTCTTAAAAGAAAACAGTCGGGGAGGATTTAAAAACTAATAAAGTATGCTCGTAAGTGAACTATCTCGCATGTTGACATTTGAGATTGATACCTTTTTACAAATATGTCTATTTATATGTCTGACTATCTTATACTACACTTGCCTTTGTAGGATAGTGGTACTCAGTTATACTTGCTGGACCCTCGGTGGAAATTTCATACATTATCAATTTATAAATTACAACCTAATTTTTTTGTTTCGGGCCAACAGTTTAAATATCCTATTTACTGAATCATATGAATAATTTTTTACTGGGTGCTAGCTATCTCTCATTACTGGTTAGGGCCTTAGGGGCATGTCATTACGAATCGCTCGAAGTTACCATTGAGATGTTTTCAGATATTAAAAGGTGATTTTATTTATTCTTCTTTGCAGTGTGTTATCACAAGCTTCCTTGAATCACATTATTTGTATCCTTAAATCACATTATTCAAAGGTCTTGCTATTTTTACTTCACCCAATTTTCTTAGCTGTGTGTAGGAATGACATGTGAAGCAGGCTCGATATTCATGATTGCAAAGTAAACAACATGTAATTTCTGTCTTCATATAATTCTTTTTTGGTAGCTTTTGGTTTGTTGATGTGGTTTTAACCTGCATGGCATCTATGCTTAAGTAACATAAAATAGGAATAAGACAAGAACAAGCGAATAAGTCAGAGAATATATTGAGAAATTATTCATAAAAACAGATATCAAAGTTCTGATTATCTCATATACCAAAAATCTCTACAAGAAATCAAAAGAATAATAAAAAAACATAGAAATTCATGGAGATTCAAAAAGTATACATTTTCTCTTAGTTACCTCACTTAAGAATGAAGGAGAAACATAGAAAATGCTATGTCAAATAGAAGTATGTAACTTCTAAATTCCAGTGATGAAGAAGATCAAGAGACAAGAACAAGCCTTGGTAGTTTCGGTAACCTAAATGGTTGGATCATGTTGTTGTTAAAATGTTGATTAGAAAGTTGTCTTCATTTATACATCCTCCACAACACCAGAATTTTCAAGTGATTTTGTTTACATATGTGGTCACGATTTTTTTTTTTTTGAGATCGAGCGCCGTAGCAACGCACGGGCATTCAACTAGTAATAGTAAAGATACACAAAAGGGAACGATGTTCTTGATGTGGTTTTTTACCCCGAAGATCAGGTACAAGCAAACTCCAAACAATTTCTTCAAGAAGTTCAGAACGCGAAACACCACCGTTGCCAATACACTCAACTAAGGCTAGACGTAGGATCTTCACCCCAGAGCTCGAGGCCAAGTACACGACTAGCATCATCAAACAAAAATCTTATGACACCGCCTCCACTTGCTGACCAGACAAGAAAATACGTTGTGACCTTGACAAAGCACACCATGGCCAATATGTTGGGTCACACGGTATAAAACACTTTCATAAAATAAAATCCTACCACCTATCACTATGATATATGCTTAGAGATTAGGTCATGGGTTTACCACTAGACATGCATATGAGAAACTTGATGTAGCGCGTCGGGTAGTGAAGTCTGGCTCGTCTAATCTCTCAAACAAACTGCAAATCCCTTGTTCGTCGATTATCAACCGTGCAATGCCTCTACAATATTCATACGTTCAGGGCGAAATCCTGAGCGGCGGATTGCTAGATCTATTCACACGACTCTGGATAGTGGTGGCTAGTGTTTCCACTTCTTTGGCATCTCCGCGTTAGAGCAACTCTAGCAGATCCCGTAAAACGCCTGAAACTATAAAATAACCATCAATTTTCGGTTTTTGTTCGGTTTTTAACATCGACCAGAGCCCGTAAAATGTGTGCCCCATAAAAAAAGTGAAGGGGTCCGAAGATTTCTGCCCCCGGATGGTATATACACGGTTTGCGCGGCGAAACCGAGCGCAACCCGCACCCCCATCTCGATTTGGCGGGACATATGTTTCAGCCAGCTCCTTTCCTGCTTTCGCGCTGTCGCTGTCACCGATCTCCCTCTCCGCTACCTCTCCGCCACCACCGCCTACCGTAATCGCCCCAATGGACCCCTCAGAGCTTTCGTCGGCCGCCGATCCAGTCGTGCAACCTTAACTGCCACCCCAACTGCCCCACCACTTTGCACTGGTGCCCCCGTCCCCACCACTGGCACCACCACGGTTGTGCCGGCCATTCAAAGAAGGTAAGCATGCGGGCACCCACATTGTCGCCCTAGGTGCAGCCCCAGTTGTTGTTGGGCCTGCCAAGGCCAGGACGACGCACGCTCCACGAGCTCGGTCGATGGTGGGAGCAACGAAGGTGGGAGTGACAAAGGTGATGGACAGTGGGAAGAGGAAGCAGTGTGTGAAACAAAGCATCCTTCCTCCACCCACTCTGTCGGTGGCCGCATCCCAGGGCAACAACATTGAGCATGCCCTTTACTTCATCGACTTCATTTCTTGTTCATGTTTTTATCATGAATAACAATAAACTTAATTCTTGAACTTTTTCATGGAATTCCACCATGCTGAATTCGCCACTCTTTGGCACATATTGCAAGGAGTCAATCTACATGAAGGGGTCATTGATACCATAACTTGAAGTTCCAATCTTATGAGAAGTATTCTACGTTGTTAGCCTACCTAGTGTTGTTCAACAGACCCATCCCTTGGACCCCTAGCTCTCTTGTATGGAACTATTGGGCCCTGCCAAAATGCAGAATCTTTGCTTGGCTTACGCTTCAAAATAGGCTATGGACGATGAACCGCATTGCCACTGCGGGATGGACTCACAACACGCAATGCCAAATTTGCAAGGTAGCTCCTGAAACAAGATTGCATCTTCTATTCACATGTTGTTTCTCGAAAAGAATTAATCTAGGTAGGAATCACACAGTTGCTAAGAAACCTTCACTTATGATGGCAACTTCTAACAAAGCAGATAGATATGGCATTTGGTTGCCCATTATCCTTGTGTCTCCTCCAAGGGTCTTCAATTGGCATTCATTCTTGTTTGTTGGGAGATATGTAAGGAGCGAAATGACAGGGTGTACAACAATCCTTACCTTCCATAGTAATTGCAAAGATTAAGGAAGAAGGTCGTGCCTAGATTTTGGGTTGGGCTAAGAGACCATCCCAACATTGGGATTTCCTTTGTGTGTGGTGTCACATGTGATGTCTTGTAGCGTGTGTGGTGTGGTTCTTTTCTTTTGTCCTAGGCCATATTTATTACTCGTTCTTAATCAACGAAAAGCAAGGTTGATTGCCCCGCTTTTTTTGAAAAAAAATAAATAAATTCTACTCGTCAGAATAGCAAAATATAAAATTAAGAAAGGTTTCTATACATATGAATTCCAAGTTTATTTGGATTAAGATATTTTTTAATTCAGCCGTGGTATGTCTAAAATATCTAATTATAAACCGGGTTGAATTACAACAAATAAGAGAACATAATCTTAATAGCTAGGAGAAATTAGCTAAGGTCAAAAGATGATAAGAAAAAGAGTCTATTTAGAAGTTGGATGTTTCCTAATTGGGCAACATTCACTTTTAAAATCCACTCATGTATCATGTCAACCCGTGTGCTCCTTCTCTATACCCCGACTGCCTCTATGCGCTTCCTACTGATCTAGCTGAATGGACTAATGGGTGAAGCTTTCTAGTGCCGCAACCCATACATGTTTGGTATGTGTGCACGTGCATGCGTGTTGAACCTGAGTCCCTAGAGGCGTGTTTGGTAGCCTGCAACAGCTCTAGCTAGGCCCTATGGTGGATGGAGGTTATTTTGATCCTTACACTGGCGCACCACTACTCTCGGTGCGCCATGGCTAAAAAAAATTGATTTTTTCCATTAAATTTAAAACCTTAGATAACTTCAATTTAATTTTTGATTTCGAGGAATCTAATAAATCGGTAAATGTCCATTGAAATTGGAAGTAACCTTTTATCTAGATACCTTTTTCATATGAAATACTTTTTCGATCCGGAGTAGTTTTACCGAAACATGGCGTCATCTTGCAAAATTTATCAAAATTCATGTTTCTTATTTTTCCTCACAACTAGATGACATAACACATGGACATCTCAAAGGATTTTAAATTTTAAAACTTCTATCATTTTATTTTAATCAAAACTGAAAAGGCGATCGTGTGAGAGAGTGTGTGTGCGCGCGCGTGCGTGTGTGAGAGAGAGAGAGAGAGGAACCAAACAATGAAAAATATAGGCGTGGCGCAGCAGCTCCCATGCGCCATGGGAATGGTGTCCCAATTTTTAAATTTCAAATTTCTTACTCAGCCGTGGCACAACGCATACTAGTCCGCCACGGGTGGGCGGACCTGTTAGCCAGGCTAGGGAATATGTATGGCATGCTAGTATTAGAGGTGCGTCACGGCTATAGTTGTGGGGAACCACCTTTTTTATGCGCCACGGGTGACACATCTATGTATAGTTATTTTCTTAGTAGTGGAGACAGAACAGCTCCCGTTGCACGGATAGATAATAATCTGCTTGCTCCACAAATATTTGTTTTCTACAATTACTCTAATTAGGGATAACAGAGTACAAAATAAACACCAAAATTCATTTGTGTCTCTTTCTTCCTGGCAGGCCAGATAATAAATTCTTTCTCTACAAAGATTTGTTTTCCATAACTAATCCAATCATAAACAATCCAATACTAATTCAATACCAAAATCTATTTGTGCATCTTTCTTCCTGGCAGGATTAGATAATAAACTCTTGCTCGGTAAAGATTTGTTTTCCATAAATACTCTAATCAGAGATAGTCATGCACCAGTGCTTCAATCTAACTAATTCTCTGATAAATTGCATCTCTTCTAACTAAATTCAATATATGTTCCACAAACATTTGGTATCAACTTCCCTTCACGTGTTGCACGTGAACTAAATTTAAATGTCCTAAACTAATTACAAATGATTGCTTTTTTCATAACTAAATCATATTTTTCTAACGAACTGGTCACCTAAACTTAAACAACTCGCGGTGATCAATAATGCAGCCCTTGAGACACAATCTGATATATCATATTTCTCTGTACACAATCAAATACATTATGTAAAACCAACAAAACTACTACCTCTGTTTCAAGAAATAAGATGTTCTCGTTTTACATGGTTGTTGCAAACGGCGGCGACCGTTGCGACAAACCGGGCACCACAGTGCTGCAAGGAGACCGGCGAGGCCGTGGCGACGGTGGTTGCTGCAAACAGTGACGGGCGTTGCTACAAACGACGGCAATCGTTGCTACAATCCGGGCATCGGCGTGCTACTAGGAAGCCGGCGAGGCCGTCGGCGGCGGCGGTTGCTGCAAACGGCAGCGGCCGTTGCTACAATCTAGGCGTCGGCGTGCTGCAAGGAGGCCGGCGAGGCCGTCAGCGACAGTGGTTGCTGCTAGGGACGGAGCCAGCAGGGGCTGGCTGGGGCCATGGCCCCCCTCATGGTGGAAATTTTTGTGAAAACCCCCTTACTAATATGCTGATTTTATCTGTAATTTCACCTAAATTTAGCTATATGGCCCCCTCCAAAAAAAATTGCATGTAGTTAGCCCCCCTTGTGTCCAATTTTTTTTGCATGTAGTTAGCCCCCCTTGTGTCACTTTCCTGGCTCCGTCCCTGGTTGCTGCAAATAGCGGTCGATGTTGCTACAATCCTGGCGGTGTGGCTTGCTGCAAGGAGGCCGGCGAGGTCGTCGGCGGGGCTAGGACGGCGGCGAAGCTACATGTCTAGGACGGAGATGCTGCATGCGAGCCGACGGTACTGCAAGGTCGTGCGCGGGGGGGGGCGAGGGGAAATTTTCCGTTCGATGAATAAGCTTTTCAGTTTTGCTCTCCGTGCGCGTGCGGGACGTTGACTTGATCTGATGGTCTCTAACATCCGCATCCGACGGCTGGCTACCCGGGGATCGGGGATTTAATCCCCCACGGACGCTCTGCCCATAATTCAAAACTTGATTAAAACACTCTACGAGTAGGTTTTAGTTAGTTTATTTGCGGTTTATTCGCTGCAATTTACAGAAATTGATTAGAACTTGAAAAAACACCCGTGGCACACGATTCTTAAAGCATCAGTTCGATACTAGATCTCTCATCGCCGCGTTAGTAATTAGTATACACCGGAGGAGCTCTGAAATCGACTCTGACATGATATGCTAGTTTGTATTGACCTCTCGGTCAACCTTGATTGTTTTTCACGGGACTCCTCCCGTTGGACTTGCTTAAAGAAGAATAAAAATACCCGCGCATCGCAAAATCTGGTCAGTAATCACTTAGTCGTGCCTAACACATGCCCTCAAGCACGAGCTCTCATCTTATAAAATGAAAACTAATAAACTATGATGATCAACTGTAATTCGAGAGACATGACCGATTCTAACAGTTGGCCGGGTTGGACCGGCAGCAACACGACAATGCACGAAACATCCCGTGGTTTTCGCAGGTTCTCCGATAGTAACTCAAGCAATATTACATCTCTGCACACGTGAGCGGTGAGCGCCGAGCAGGTGCAACGGCTTCCATCCAACCCTGTGGGAGTGGCGTTGCCTTTCGCCGAACCACCCAAAGCGACCAAGGACGACGAAGCATCTTTGCGCTGCACCCTTTCCCCGGCAGCGGTCAAACCGGCGTCTCGCCGTTATATAAGCGCTCAGACCACGCCTCCCGACCTCACGAACACAACAACCAACAAGCAACGTACCCTACCATCGACCTCACTGAAGTTTTCGCTAGACCGATTCCCTTGTAGCTAGTATCGTGTAACCAAAGCTCGGGAGCTCATGGCAATGGAGTTCGAACTGGTGGCGAGCCAGCACGGGGCGCTGCTCAAGGCAGTGGCGGAGCTGTAGTACAACAATTGGGTTCACATGAACCCAACGAAAATTCTAAATTGTTCATTATTATAGTCTTTATCATTAAAGTTAGTGAAAGATTGCACAGTAACAAAGTTAACTGAACCCAATGAGAAAACACTCTAGCTTCGCCACTGGCTCAAGGTCGGGCTGTTCGTCCTGGTGCAGGCGCTGGTGTACCTCATCCTCGCCCAGTCCTCCTCCGTCTTCTCCACCACCAAGACCCTCGGCAAGTTCCGCCCGTCGAGGTCCCTCAGTGCCCGCCGCATGGTCGCGCTGCTCTCCGACCTGCCGCTCGGCGGGGAGCCCTCGCCCCGCGCCGTCTCCGAGGAGCAGTCGATCGTGGCCGTGCCCGTGCTCGCCCACCAGAAGAAGGATTGAAACCAACCACGATTTGGGACAAGGACACGGACTGAGCTGGACGTAGGAGTTTGTTAGCTATTCACCATTCTTTGATTGATCCATTGGTTCTTTTGTGATCGTATATGCGAATTACATGCCGTTTCAACTTGTACACACGACCACGTGAGATCATGTTTTGATTACAGTCATTCGTGTGCTTGTTAGAAGTCCAGAAGAGACTGGTTAACCCGATAGGAGCACGTTTGGGACAAGGACGCGAGATGAGCCGATGTAGGAGTTTGTTAGCTATTCACCATTCTTTGATTGATCATATATGCAAATTACATGCTGTATCAACTTGTACACACGAGAACCATGTTTGTTAACCCTCTTGAACTTTTTTTTAAACCATTGTTTTTTTTTTATAAAGAGCATACATTAATTTCGCGGAGATACCAATTATATCCAGCCTCTGCGACAACATACATCCAGCCTCTGCGACAACATCATGTCCTAATGGTATAAAGGATGCACACAACCATAAAAGATAGAAGAATTACAAAAGAGAAAAGTTTCGCTACATAGATCCATAACTTGAAACAGAAAAACTGACACCACCAAGACAATACCAGAAGATCAGCTCCTCCAGAAGCGACGCCTCCAAGAAGGAAACATTGCACAAACGTTGTCGTCGCCCGATCATAGATCTTAGATTTTCACCCTGAAGAATGTCCTCACTCTTAAAACAATGCCATTAACAAGAACATTGCCACACACAACCAATTAAGGCCAGGCCTTGGATTTTCACCCTGAAAGATAAGACTCCGAACTTCTCTTATGCAGTCGCCCCCACGTACCGGTCGTTGTTTCAAGTCACGAAGCACCAAGCCAATTCCACCTCACAACGAAGATCCGGCCACCATTGCTAATCCACCGATCTCGGCTTCATGACCTTCTCCGCTAGCACCATGGAAAGAAAACGAGCTCCATGATATTAATAGCCAGTAGAGTTTCGAAGCGCTCCCTCTGAAACCAAATGGTTAGATAAAAAAGCACGATCGAAACCACCTAATACAGCAATCTTCAGGCATTATTTGCACAATGAATTATGCCATTAAAGGCTTCCGGAACACGACAATCCATCCAAATTGGTGGGAACAAGCCTCCGACAGATCTTCAACTTGGTGTGACAAGAATCCAAGGACCACCGCCTTTACTCAGATCGGACCCCAACGGAGCCGACCATCCCGGGACGGCCAAGGAAATGCCGGAGACACTAGGCAAAGAAGACCTCGACAATAGCGCCCTGCAGTCCAGCAGTCCCCCTGCACCTCCAACGTCGGCACGGCGTGCCACTGGTGGCAACCACCACCGCCATGTAGGATAACATTGCATAGAAAACAAAAAATTCCTACCGCGAACACGCAATCCAAGCCAAGATGCAATCTAGAAGACGGTAGCAACGAGGGGATTATCGAGTCTCACCCTTGAAGAGATTCCAAAGCCTACAAGATGAGGCTCTTGTTGCTGCGGTAGACGTTTACTTGCCGCTTGCAAAAGCGCGTAGAAGATCTTGATCACCGGCGCCACGAACGGGCAGCACCTCCGTACTCGGTCACACGTTCGGTTGTTGATGAAGACGACGTCCACCTCCCGTTCCGGCGGGCAGCGGAAGTAGTAGCTCCTCTTGAATCCGACAGCACGACGGCGTGGTGTCGGTGGCGGTGGAGAACTCCGGCGGAGCTTCGCTAAAGCACGCGGGAGCTATGGAGGAGAAGGGGGCGGCTAGGGTTTGGGAGGGGGTGGCCGGCCACTTGGGGGTGCGGCCAGCTTGTGGTCTTGGGGTGGTCGGCCCCCTCCCCTTGGCCCCTCATTATATAGGTGGAAGCCCCAAGTGTTGGACTACAAGTCTCCGAATAAGACCCGAACCAAAAACCTTCCATGTGATAGGGAAACCTACCCAAGGTGGGAATCCCACTTGGGGTGGGATTCCCCCTTCCATGTGGGGGGTGGCCGGCCCCCTTTGGGGGAGTCCACTTGGGACTCCTCCCCCTCTAGGGTTGGCCGGCCATGGAGGTGGAGTCCCTCCGGGACTCCACCTTCCTTGGTGGTTTCTTCCGGACTTTTCTAGAACCTTCTAGAACCTTCCATAGAACCTTCCACATCATTTTAAATCACATAAAATGACATCCTATATATGAATCTTATTCTCCGGACCATTCCGAAACTCCTCGTGATGTCCGGGATCTCATCCGGGACTCCGAACAAATATTTGAACTCCATTCCATATTCAAGTTCTACCATTTCAACATCGAACTTTAAGTGTGTCACCCTACGGTTCGCGAACTATGCGGACATGGTTGAGTACTCACTCCGACCAATAACTAATAGCGGGATCTGGAGATCCATAATAGCTCCCACATATTCAACGATGACTTTAGTGATCGAATGAACCATTCACATACGATACCAATTCCCTTTGTCACGCGATATTTTACTTGTCCGAGGTTTGATCATCGGTATCACTCTATACCTCGTTCAACCTCGTCTCCTGACAAGTACTCTTTACTCGTACCATGGTATGTGGTCTCTTATGAACTTATTCATATGCTTGCAAGACATTAGACGACATTTCACCGAGAGGCCCAGAGTATATCTATCCGTCATCGGGATGGACAAATCCCACTGTTGATCCATATGCCTCAACTCATACTTTCCGGATACTTAATCCCACCTTTATAACCACCCATTTACGCAATGGCGTTTGGTGTAATCAAAGTACCTTTCCGGTATAAGTGATTTACATGATCTCATGGTCATAAGGACTAGGTAACTATGTATCGAAAGCTTATAGCAAATAACTTAATGACGAGATCTTATGCTACGCTTAATTGGGTGTGTCCATTACATCATTCATACAATGATATAACCTTGTTATTAATAACATCCAATGTTCATGATTATGAAACTAATCATCCATTAATCAACAAGCTAGTTAAGAGGCATACTAGGGATTCTTTGTTGTTTACATATCACACATGTATCAATGTTTCGGTTAATACAATTTTAGCATGGTATATAAACATTTATCATAAACATAAAGATATATAATAACCACTTTTATTATTGCCTCTTGGGCATATCTCCAACAGTCTCCCACTTGCACTAGAGTCAATAATCTAGATTACATTGTAAGGAACCTAACACCCATGGCATTCTGGTGGTTGTCATGCTTTGCCCTAGGGAGAGCTTTAGTCAACGGATCTGCTACATTCAGATCAGTGTGTACTTTGCAAATCTTTACTTCTCCATCTTCGATGTACTCGCGAATCGAATGATAACGCAGCTTGATATGCTTCAGCCTCTTGTGTGACCTTGGTTCTTGTGCATTGGCGATGGCACCCATGTTGTCACAAGTATATGCCTAGTGGGTCCAATGCACTAGGAACCACACCGAGCTCTACAATGAACCTCTTCATCCATACCGCTTCTGATGAAGCCTCTGAAGCCGCTATGTACTCCGATTCTGTTGAAGACTTCGCCACCGTGCACCGCTTCGAGCTTGCCCAGCCTATCTAGCAGCACCATTCAATATAAACACGTACCCGGATCGTGACTTAGAGTCATCGGGATCGGTGTTCCAACTTGCATCGGTGTAACTGGTTACAACGAGCTCTTGGTCACCTCCATAACAAAGAAACATATCCTTAGTTCTTTTCAAGTACTTCAGGATATTCTTGACCGCTGTCCAGTTTTTTCATTCCTGGATCACTTTGATATCTACTAGTCAAACTAACAAGCATGTGCTATATCCGGTCTTGTACATAGCATGGCATACATAATAGAGCCTACTGCCGAAGCATAGGGGATCTGATTCATCCTTTCTCTTTCTTCTGCCGTAGCCGGTCCTTGAGTCTTACTCAAGACCTTGCCTCGGTAACATAGGTAAAAACCCTTTCTTACTTTCGTCCATTCTAAACTTCTTTAGAATCTTGTCCAGGTATGTACTCGTGATAGCCCTATTAGGCGTCTTGATCCATCTCTATAAATCTTGATGCCTAATATATACGATGCTTCACCAAGGTCTTTCATTGAAAAACTGTTATTCAAATAACCTTTTACACTGCTTAATAGTTCTATATCATTCCTGATCAATAATATGTAATCTACATATAATATCAGGAATGCTACAGAGCTCCCACTCACTTTCTTGTAAATACAGGCCTCTCCATGACACTATATAAATCCGAAGTCTTTGATCACCTTATCAAAGCGTCGATTCCAACTTCTTGATGCTTGCTTCAGTCCATAGATTGAACGCTGAAGTTTGCATACTTTGTCAGCATTTTTAGGATCGACAAAACCTTTGGGTTGTACCATATACAACTCTTCCTCAATGTCTCCATTAAGGAACGCCGTTTTGACATCCATCTCGCCAAATCTCATAATCGAAAAATGCAGCTATTGCTAACAAAATCCTCACAGATTTTAGCTTCGCTACGATTGAGAAAGTCTCATCGTAGTCAACACCTTGAATTTGTCGGAAACCCTTTGCGACAAGTCGAGCTTTATAGACAGTAATATTACCATCAGCATCTGTTTTTCTCTTGAAGATCCATTTATTCTCGACAGACCTTTCGGCTATCAGGTAAGTCTACCAAAGTCCATACTTTGTTATCATACATGGATCGCATTTCGGATTTCATGGCTTGTTGCCATTTGTTGGAATCTGGGCTCATCATCGCTTCTTCATACGTCGCAGGGTCCTCATCATTGTTATCCACAATCATGACATTTAGACAAGGATCATACCAATCAGGAGTGGCAAGTTCCCTTGTCGATCTGCGAGGTTCAGTAGTTTCCTCGTTCGAAGTTTCATGATTATTATCATTAGCTTCCTCTGTTGCCGGTGTAGGCGGTACAGGTACAACTTTAGCATGGTATATAAACATTTATCATAAACATAAAGATATATAATAACCACTTTTATTATTGCCACTTGGGCATATCTCAAACACGCCACCCCTGACCCAAGGCTCCGTCCAGATTGCCTAGCCACGGATAGGTCTCCCGCCGCCGCCCCAGCAGCCCATGGAACCGTCCATGGTGAGCACCGACCCGAGACCATCGTTTGGTGGCTGGGCCTGCCACCAGTCCATCACCGTGGCTGGGCCCGATGGCAGTGGTGACGAGGAGAACCGACGCGGGGGGTTGATGGCGGCTCGATGGGGGATCGCCTCTGGAGCCGCCCTGGGGTGTGGCCCGAGGGGTCTTTTACCTTATGTACTTCCGTTTGTGTATATAAATATTTATTTGCGAATGTACTTTACTAAACTCTCTTGGGCCTGTCTGGATCGTCCTTCTGGGCCTCCTCATTAGCTCGTGGTCCATGCTTGTAGTCTTGGCTGCTAACCCATACGGGGGAGCTCCTATGCGCCGCTTTAAGCGGCTCGTCCAACTGCCGCCGCCTGAAGCGGAAACAACGTGGGCCGCCCCAATACACGAAAATCCGAACAGTTCTTACCTATTTTTTTTATTCCGGTTTCTTCTGAACAAATTCGAAATCTGTGAACAGTTTTAAAACCAAAGAGTTTTAAAAAAACCCAAACAAAATCGAAATATAAACTAAACAGTTTTAAAAACGAACAAATTCGAAATTTGAACATGTTTAAGGTATGAACAAATTTTAAAATTTAACAATTGCAGAATCCGAACAAAATTTTAACATAAATTCAAAATTCGAAAATTAGGAAAAAATCAAAATCAGAACATTTTTTTACACCAAACAAATTCGGAATTTGAACAAATTTGACATCTGAACAAATTCAAAATTTGAACAAAAATTAAAATCTGAACAAATTCGAAATTTGAACAATTTTTTAATCTGAATAAATTCAAAATTTGAACAAAAATAAAATTTAAACCAACTCAAAATTTGAGAGAACCAGCCTAAACCAAAGAAAACCGGGAGAGAGACGTAAAGAGGCTGGGCGGAAACGTTGAATCGTCCTCGCCCCTAATGGGCCGGCCCGAGGAATCCCGCCCTGTGCGGCGCCCCAGATAGTGGCCGCATTGAGCGGTGAATAGGAAACACCCCCATACGGCGTGCCCCAAATCCGGCTTGGAGACGGGAACGAAAATGTCTAGGGATTCAGAGTTCGATCCGTGCTCTGCATAATGGAAGTTGCTGCCATTTTGGAAATTTAACTGGAGTCCGACTCCGATCAGTGCTCTGAAACTTGAACGGAAGGTGCCATCCTACACATCAATATATACTACATGCAATCTCTTGATTAGATCCAAAGAACCATTGCTGCTTGAAACGATGAGCGACATCGACTTGGACTGCGGCAACTGCGACATCGACTGCGTTGAGTGCCTCTGCCTGTGCAGCGATGGATGCAGCGACGACGGCGGCGGTGACAGCTGCTGCTGCTACTACGGATACGGAGGATCCTCGTCCAATCACCGCAGCAATGCCACAGTCCATGACCGCCTTCGCTGTTGCTGGTGCATTATGCTGACCTTCATCGTCCTCCTCGTGGCATCCGTCGCCCTCGTCATGGCCTTCGCCGTCGTGCACCCCGTCCACATCACCGTGCAGGACGCCTCCCTCGCCCGCCTCGCCCTCGCCGGGCCAAACGGTACGGCCCTCGCTTACGAGGTGTCCCTCGCCGTCGCCCTGCGCAACAGCAACTGGGCCATGCGCGCCGAGCCTGGCGCCAATGCCCCGCTCGACGCCGAGCTGCTCTTCGCCAGCAAGCCCTTGGCCAACGTCCGGCTGCTGCAGGGACGAAGCTCACGTGGCATCAGGCCAGGGAAGACGGAGGTGTACCATGTAGCGGCCGCTGGTGAGAGCGTGCAGCTGGGGAGCTCCGAGCTTGCTGATTTCGTGAAGCAGAGCGCGGCGGGGAGCGTGTTCCGGCTGGAGCTGAAACTTGCCGGCGATATCAGGTACCCGCCGCACCGCGACGTGCACCGGGTGAACGTCGCCTGCCCGCTGGAGCTGCGTCTGTCGTCTGCGACCGCGGTGGCCAGGTTCACCAAGATCAAGTGTGTCTGATCATGCATCGCGAACGCAGTGATTCCACCCATACGTTACTGTACCGGGCTTATCGAATCAGTAGTTCAGTACTATATTTCTCATGATACACTGACGAAACTTATTATTTTTCTCTGAGTTTTTCTTCCATGTAAATTTCCTATGAAACTCTTAATGGAAATTTGTATTCAGGTTTGTTCCATTTAATTAGTCTCTTGTATCTTGGATGCATCATTTTATTTCTAGATTGGATGCTGTGGCATGTTAACATATTTAGAGCATCTCCAGCCGCGTCCCCCAAAGCGTCCCTCAAAGCGCGCCGGATTGAGCGTTTGGGGGACGTGTTTCGTTCGTGCCGCGTTTGGGGGACGTCGCTCCCCAGTCGCGTCCCCCAAACGAAATTTTGGAAATTTTAAACTTAACGAGATTCGATTAAGATTCGTCCAAACTTACATAGATTCGAACGAAATTTCACTAAATTTAAACTAAACCTAATCTAGAACCACTTGCGGCGGCCGGAGGCGTCGTAGTACTGCTGGAAGTTGTACATGTCGTCGGTGACGACCTCCTGCTTCACGCGCTCGTGGACGGGCTCGTCCTTCACCAAGCCGCTTGGTCCTGCCTCGCCGTCGTCGGTGATGTGGCGGAGGTCCAGATCTCCATGGTAAACACCATGGGTTTACCGGACATCCTTCGCCGAGATCATCAAGTTCAAAGATATCGAGTACATGTTCGTGACGAGGCAACTTCTACACAGCACAAGCTTTACCTTGTTGCAGAAATTTCATAGGAAGAAGGAGCTCAAGGGAGCAAGGAGAACAAGGAGAAAGGACCTACGGAGTAGAAAGTAGGAGAGCGGCAAAGCTTCAGTCAAACTCCTAATTCCGAACTACTATGTGTTTGGTAATTTCCATGAATAAAGCCACTATAGTTTGCTTTCCATTAAGTAGTTGGACATAAAGCACCTAGCCGCACAGGCCCATTAGCAATGGATTTGACATATCGCTGCACCGGAGTACCAGACACATAAAATTGATTAAAATCAAACATATACGAAGTAGTTTAATGGAAAAAATAGAGTTGTAATCTTGGCTTCCTTAAGTTCAGAAGATTACTTTTTTGTTAGCTTTGACCAATATTTCTGGCTTCCGTTGAAAATAAGTATGAGAATCAGGAGTGGCAACGATGGTGAAGGCCATGAGTAGGAACCATAATCCTACCAGTTAGTTATCTTTTATATCCACTTATTTATCTTGATTCCGTTTGTTTCCTGAGCTCAAATGATTATTGGTGGCTTAGACTAGCTTGCTGCGAATCTTTTCAGAACTTATAGTGGATATAAGGTCATCTGTTCCAGAAAAAAATGCAGGTAGAATGATTCTTCTAGAATTCTCCATTGCCTTAGTCCAAGAACTATGTAACGAGAATGAATCATATCAGTTGCTTATAGAAAATGATTTAATTATTACTTAAGTAGAACATAAGTTATGCGAGCAAGCTATAATCTTGAGTTGTACTGGAAACAAGGATTATATTGATCCATTCCGTTGTTACTAAAGTACAACACCTATGGGAGCGAGTTTCGACAATTGACGAGATTGTGTTGCACTGGGATATCATATTTGGCTTTCTCATCTGCTGATGTGCTCACTTGAAGTAGATTTCCTGTAGTAAATGGTGTAAATGTTCTCTTTAATCATGATATGCATAATGTTGCTACTATATACATAACATTTCTTGATATTTTTTTTTACTGTACTCTCACTTTTAAGTCCAACAGGGTACATTCCTTGATAAGCACATGAAATTTAAATGTACGTCTTGGCATATTACCTCGGTCTGGAATAATAGAAGATGAGGTGAAGCATAATCCCTTCCTTTGCACCTTGAAGCTATGGTTCCATTTTCTAAACCAACGATTCTAGCTAGCTGTAGAAAATCAATGATACTTTCGTACTACTCCAAATTTCTAATGATGTGAAGCTGCTTGATCCTTTTCCTATAAGTAATATGTATTTCTTTATCTTCTTTGATAATTTTATTTTAGATACATCTCGATTATAGCACAATACGTGCACGCGACGCGGCAAGATCTATCTCCCTCTCAGCAAGTGCGATGTGGACATTAGGGAGGCGTTTGTGAGCCCGCGCCCAGGTCCTACCTTTCCGTCTGTGTGGGTACAGATCACGGGCCTGCCGGGCGACTTGATGGTCAAGGAACGGCTGATGGCGGCGATGACGATGATCGGGAGGCCGGTGGATGTCGACGAGCTCTCGGTTAGGAAGTGGAAGACGGAGCCGGTGCGCATGCGCTTCCAGTGCAGATACCCTGAGAGGGTCAAAGGGACGATCCAGCTGTGTGTGAATGGCGAGCCCTTCACCTTGGGGATTCACGCGGAGCTGGGGGCACCTGGGGCTGGGGGCTCTTCTGGCCCGCCGCGCCCACCAGCGCCTCGGGATGATGAGGATGGGGACGACCTCGAGTCCGAGGAGCGTAGCACTGATGGGGAGGCGTGGAACCGGCACCGCAGACGGGGTTCGGACAAGGAGAAGGCGAAGGGGACCGACAAGACGGGCGGGGGGCCGGGCTCCTCCCAGCTCAAGGGTGGCGTGGGTTCGCACAGCGCACCGCAGCTGGGCAAGGTGACGGACCAATACGGGTCCAACCTGCGGTCCTTCCCTGCGCTGGCTAACCTGGGACGGTTTGCCATCCTTTCGGAGGTGGACGAGGGTGGTCGCCTCGAGAAGCAGATGGACGTGCCTCCTCTCTCGCAGCTGGGCATGGGGGCGGATGAGACTTCGCTGGTCTCGGAGGAGACGGCTTCCCAAGTCACGGACTTGGTGGGCTCGTGGATCCGGGACAGCCCGACCATTGAGCCTGCTAGCCCTGTCTCGGCGATGGAGGACACGGTGGTGGCGCCGGTGGGCCTGGAGGAGGCGGTGACTGGAGGCGGGTCGGTCCAACAGCCGGTGGCAGCGACTGTGCCGGCGGCGGTGGTGGACTTACATGGCGAGCTGACGGCGACGATCTCCTTGGCGCAAGGCAAGCGGACCAAGGTGGTGCCGGCGACCACGGAGGTGGCGACCAAGAGGACCAAGAGGACGGCGGTGCCTGCGACCCCGGTCAGGAAGAGCGCGAGGAATGCGGGCGTGGCGGCCACCAGCGTCTTGAAGAAGGCACAGTCGCTGGCAGCGGCGAAGAACTTGGAGCTTCCTACGACCACAGGTACGGACTCCGACTTTTCCCTCCTCCCCTCCCTGCCCGATTCGCATCTCTCTTCGGTTATTGTGGACAGCGGCATGGTGTTTGCACCTAGCATGGGGTCGCCTGTGGAGGCGTTGCAGCTTGTTAGGGCGAAGGAGCTTGCCCAGGCGGCCCTCGCGGCTGCGGCGTCGCGCAAGGCGCGGGACGAGCAGGAGAGGTTGGCCAGGGAGGCCAACGACTCTGGTGTGATCGCCGATTTGGGTGACGACCCCCCGGCGGCGTCGGAGGATGTGCTGGAGGACTCGGACTCGGGGGTCCAAGCCTCTTTGGACGATAACGTTACCCTTCGTAACCTAAGGGCGCGCGCCAGGGAGCGCCGTCCCCGGTTGACGGTGCGCAAGGGGCGCGGTGGGACCTCTAGTGTTCAGACATGAAAGCTCTCATCTACAATATGAGGGGTTTTGGCGAGCCAGGGAGGCGAGGGCAACTTAAAAGTTATCTCAGGCAGCATAGAGTGGACATCGTCGCTATACAGGAGACTATTAGGGTGGAGTTCACGGCGCCTGAGTTGCGCAGCCTTGAGGTGGGTGGCCAGTTTGCGTGGGATTGGGTCCCTGCGGTTGGTCACTCGGGCGGGATGCTCCTGGGCTTTCGGGATGAAAGCTTCGAGGTTGGACAATGGAAGAAGGGGACCTTCTTCATCTCGGCCTCGATTTTCCAGCGCTCTAATAAGATGAAGTGGTGCTTCTTCATGGTCTACGGACCGGCTGATCACCGTCGTACTGAGGAATTCTTGGGAGAATTGACTCATGCTGTTGAGGAGGCACCCTACCCGGTCGTGGTCGGGGGTGACTTCAATCTGATTCGCGCGGCGTGTGACAAGAGCAACGACAACATTTCCTGGTCCAGAGTCAGGAGGTTCAATGAGGCTATCGCCACTATGGCCCTACGGGAGCTGGCTAGGGCAGGGGCCCGCTTTACTTGGACGAATCGACGCCTTCGTCCCACGCAGTGTGTGTTGGACCGGGTGTTGGTTTCTCCGGCCTGGGAGGCTGTTTTTCCCCTGTGCTCCCTAACAGCGATTACTAGGGTGGGTTCTGACCACACTCCTCTGTTGCTGTGTAGTGGAGAAGACACGCCAGTCCGCCAGTCGAGGTTCTTCTTTCAGACTTGGTGGTTTGGGGTGCCGGGGTTTGTGGACCTGATGGGGGAGAAGCTCCATTGCTTTATCTCTGACAATGGGCCGCACCGGTGTGCCGTCGAGATGTGGCAATTTACTTCGAGGAATTCTCGCCAATTCCTCAAGGGCTGGGGTGCCAATCTGGGAAGGGAAAAAAGGGATTTCCGTTCCAATCTGCTCCGCCAGGTGGAGGACTTGGACCGGGTGGCGGATGCTAATGGTCTGGATGAGGAGGGTTGGGCCCTCCGCTACTTCCTCGAAGACCAGCTTGTGGCGCTGGATCGTGTCGATGAGGAGTACTGGAGACAGCGATGCAGGACCCAGTGGACCCTTAAGGGGGACTCTTGCACCGCGTATTTCCATGCCATTGCGAATGGTCGCAAGCGCAAGTGCTCTATCCCTCGCCTCATCACTGCGGATGGCGAGGTAGACGAGCAGCGGGCCCTGATGGATCATATCTACCAGTTCTATCAGGGTTTGATGGGGGCCAAAGGGGAGGAGAGGGTCTTCGCCCTTGGTCCGGACCTCTGGGGGGAGGATCAGCGGATCTCAGCCGAGGAGAACTGGGGCCTTGAGATCACCTTCACGGCCGCCGAGTTGGATGAGGTCCTCGCTAGTATGAAGCCGGACTCGGCTCCTGGTCCGGATGGCTTTCCGGTGGCGTTCTTTAAGCGGTTTTGGGGCACCCTTCGGGCTCCCATTCTCTTGCTATTGAACGACTTCGCCCTTGGGAGGGTTGACATTGCTCGCCTTAATTTCGGGATTATCTCGCTCATCCCGAAGGTTAAGGGGGCGGATCGGATCACACAGTTTCGGCCTATTGCGCTCATTAATGTCATCTTCAAGTTCGTGGCCAAGGCTTACGCGATTAGGTTAGCTCCTCTTGCGCATAGGACGATTGATCGGAGCCAATCTGCTTTCATCAAGGGGAGATGTCTGCACGAGGGTGCTCTTGCTCTGCATGAGATTGCTCATGAACTCAGGGTGGGGAAGCAAGAGGGCTTGCTCCTCAAGCTGGATTTCGAGAAGGCCTATGATAGAGTGAACTGGGACTTCCTTCAGGAGATTCTCCTTCGGAAAGGATTCTCCGCGAGGGTGGTTCACCGGTTGTTGCAGTTGGTCAAGGGTGGCCAGACTGCCATCAATGTCAATGGCGAGATTGGACCGTTCTTCCGTAACGCGAGGGGAGTTCGGCAAGGCGATCCTCTCTCCCCGATTCTGTTTGACTTCATTGTGGATGGGCTTGCAGCCATTCTGGCAAAGGCTAGCTCCGCGGGACACATTGAGGGTGTGATCCCGCACCTCATCCCAGGGGGGGTTACGCATCTTCAATATGCGGATGACACTATGGTGTTGATCAAACCCACGGGGGTGGGGATTGCGAACCTTAAGACTATTCTCCTTTGCTTTGAGAATATGTCGGGGCTCAAAATCAACTTTGACAAGAGTGAAGTGGTTGTGACAGGGGTCACCTTGGAGCTTCAACACCAGGTTGCTGGTTTGCTCAACTGCAAAAGGGGGGAGTTCCCGTTTAAGTATTTGGGCTTGCCTATTAGTGACAAGCCGCTTAGGGTAGCGGATTGGAACTTCTTGCCAGAGAAGATTGGGCATAGGGTTGACCCCTGGCAAGGACTGTTCCTTGCTTCGGCGGGTAGGCTAGAGCTGACCAACTCTTGCCTCTCCAGCCTCCCGCAGTTTGCTATGAGCCTCTACATGCTCTTTGATAGTACGCATAAGGCCATGGACAAACCGCGCTGCCGCTTCTTTTGGGAAAGAGTGGGCAACAAACGCAAATACCACATGGTAGACTGGGCTACGGTGTGTAAACCTAAGTCGTTCGGAGGATTGGGAATCCTCAACACCAAACTCATGAACATCGCCTTGATGCTCAAATGGATTTGGAAACTTTACCAGGACGCCGAGGGTCTCTGGGCAGACATCATACGTGCTAAGTACCTGAGGGGTCGGGACCTCTTTGATGGTACTGTTCCCACCAAAGGCTCCCAGTTTTGGAATTCCATCCAAAAAATAAAATGGTATTTCAAGTTGGGAGCCAAACATGGTGCGCGCAATGGGAGACGCACGAGGTTCTGGCTGGATTGGTGGACGGGCTGTGGGCCCTTCATGGCTAGGTTCCCCCGTCTTTTTAGCTGCTGTACTGACCCGTTGATATCTGTCGCGGATGCGGCTCCAAGGGTTGGGAACCCTGGGGAATGGGGTGTTGAGTTTCGGCGACCTTTCGGCACGGCCGAAATGGTTGAATGGGACAACCTCTGTCGGGAGGCCATGGGATGGCAGCCAGGGATTGAGGAGGACACGGTCTCCTGATCCATTGACGCTTCAGGCGCCTTCTCTGCCAGTTCGGTCTATTTGGCACTGACGCAAGGGGCGTCGGTTACCTGCTTCAAGGAGGCCTGGCGCACCAGGGTTCCTCCCAAGATCCGGGTCTTTTTGTGGCAACTAATCCGAGGACGCCTTCCCTCATGTGACCAAGTTGCTAAAAGACATGGACCTTCAGATGGGAGATGTGCGCTTTGTCGGGAGGTGGAAGATTGCAATCACATCTTCTTCTCCTGTCCCATCGCCAGGATGATGTGGGCTGGAGTTAGGGAACTCCTCCACTGTGACTGGAACCCCGCCGGGCCGGGGGAGTTCATTGCAATCGCCCAAGGGCTCTACGGCCCGATGCGTAGGCTAGTTTGGTTCACGTTCGCAGCCCAGTGCTGGTCCTTGTGGACTATCCGCAACAAGCTTACCATTGAAGGAAAGTTGATCGGACATCCGGCTGATGTTTTCTACCACATGTTGATACATATGCGAGTGCTTGGAGGGTTCTCGGTCGGACGGAGGATCGGGCGATGCTGGACGCGGCGGTGGACGACGTCAGGAGGCTCTATGCGAGACTGCGTGCTGAGTAGCGGAGGTCCCAGGCTTTGGCTACACCATGGTCTTACCTTGTTATCTTTCTATCTATCTCTCTGTGGTAGCTATGTGTGTGTGTTGGCTGGACATGCTATGTTTCACACTCTTGCATCTCTCCGTGACGTGGGTTGGGACTGACCTGTTGGCGCCTTAGGGCGACCTATGTGTGCGTGTTATGTAAGACTATGTTGGATTGTTGCCTTGTGGGCTTTATTTATAAAGCCGGGCCGTGCGGCCTTCTGTTTAAAAATTATAGCACAATACTTCGGTGCGGCCTGCATCTTGCAATCTTTTTTTTCCTAGACATTGAATCTCTTATGCACTGTTTATTTCTGTCACTACAAAAATGTGTTTCTGCAATGACAGTCGATCTAATCGTGCTGCTCCGGGGGAAACCCTAGGTTCTGGTCTTCCAGACCGGACGATGGCGGCACTACGGTGTCGTTTTCTCTCTTAGGAGCATCATTTGTGGAGCAGTGCTAGATGTTAGAGGCTGAAGGAGGAGACGTCAAGTCATGCCTGGTTGGTTGACAGGTGCTACAGTCATGCCTGTCAGCTAGGTGCTACACACGACGGATCTTCCATGGTGGTGTCAACAACAGGTCTGGTAAGGGCCTGACCAGCGGTACGATGGTGGTGACGATTCTGAAGTGAGAGCATAAGGCGCTCGTCAAGGGTCTGCTAAACCGGTTTGTGAGCTCCTGTTTTCGCCATAGGGTGACTCAGGGATGCCCCTGGTTTTTAGTTGGTGCGGTGTTTGTTTCTGTTTTTAGGGCAGAGACCCTGACGGCATGTTACTTCATTCATTGTCGGGTTTGTAGGTGTTGAGTGGTGGCTTCGGGTTTTGTGATGTATACTCTTGACAGTTCCTTGTTGAATAAAATCTTCATTGTTGAATAAAATCTGAATAAAAGCCGTATAGATCGCTTTGATGCTGAGACTGGGGTTTCGTTCCCCTTGTCGAAAAAATGAAGAAGCGCTAATTTAGATTTGTTTGAAAATGACATAGATTTTGCTAATAGGCGGATCTTTGCCTCAAAATAGGTATCTACAGAGCAATGTATCTTCTTATCTTTGGTATGCTCCATAGCAATGCACGGATATCTTAATGTTGGATTATTGCTTTTGTATACTATTATATTGATTGTTAGTCTAAACTACAAAAAGAACTCGAATAAATGCCGCTTTGGTAAAGATCTGAAAACTCATGATTGTTGGTGCAGAGGTGAAGTTGGGCGTCCAAGACCTTGTGCCTTCAGGAGTGGTGATGTTTTAGAGCTTTTTACTAGACTTGCTGATTAATCTTCAACATCTATGAAAGGGATGACGAGGTTGTGTCCTTCAGAATATGTGTTTTAGGTGTTTGGTGATATTTTTTGTGCAAATCTACTGGCGTGTGTGCTTTGTATGCCAACCGCCAACTCCAGTATTAACTAACCAAATGTACGACCTATACCTTTGACAAATATAGTTATACATTTTCTCAAAATAAAATTTAAATGAATTGGATTCTTAATGTTTTGAATAGTATGCTATTATTACATCAACATGTTATTATGCAAAAAATAAAAAGTAACCGTAGCAACGCACGGGCATTCAACTAGTCGAATCAGTAGTTCAGTACTATATTTCTCATGATACACTGACGAAACTTATTATTTTTCTCTGAGTTTTTCTTCCATGTAAATTGCCTATGAAACTCTTATGGAAATTTGTATTCAGGTTTGTTCCATTTAATTAGTCTCTTGTATCTTGGATGCATCATTTTATTTCTAGATTGGATGCTGTGGCATGTTAACATATTTAGAGCATCTCCAGCCGCGTCCCCCAAAGCGTCCCCCAAAGCGCGCCGGATTGAGCGTTTGGGGGACGTGTTTCGTTCGTGCCGCGTTTGGGGGACGTCGCTCCCCAGTCGCGTCCCCCAAACAAAATTTCGGAAATTTTAAACTTAACGAGATTCGATTAAGATTCGTCCAAACTTACATAGATTCGAACGAAATTTCACTAAATTTAAACTAAACCTACTCTAGAACCACTTGCGGCGGCCGGAGGCGTCGTAGTAATGCTGGAAGTTGTACATGTCGTCGGTGATGACCTCCTGCTTCACGCGCTCGTGGACGGGCTCGTCCTTCACCAAGCCGCTTGGTCCTGCCTCGCCGTCGTCGGAGAGGTCCACCAGCGGCTTGCCGGAGTCGCGGATGGACATGGAGATCGCCGCGTCGAGGTCGCCCCTCCAGGCGTCCTTGTCGTTCATGGACGCCAAGAACGCCGCCCGCAGACCTGGGCAGTCCTCGGGGTCGTCGCTGCTGGCGATGAGCCGCTGCTGCCGCTCGTACTCCGCCAGCAGCGCCGCCTGCGACGGTTCCTCCGGCTCCTCCTTCACCTCCGGCTTCGGGATGAGGAGGGCGCCGCCGCGCCTCCCTTGCTGCCGCCGGCTGCCGATGCCGCTGCCACCACGCCTCGTGTTGGCGGGCGTCGCCGGCTCCTCCTTCACCTCCCGTTTGGGGACGGTCTAGGGCGCCGACCGGTACGACGAGAACGGCGTCGATCGCGCCTGTCCTGAGGAAGAAGAGTGCGAGGAGGACGAGTACGTCATCCTCCTCGGCTGCCATTCAGGAGACGGCGGCGGTGACGACGGCATCTCCAACCTTGGAGCGCCGTTGCGGATGCCGCGGATGACGTTCTCGAGGGTGCGCCCCGGAACGCCCCAGAACAGGGCGCGGCCGTCCTTGTTCCAGCTGTTGGGGCCGCCGACGAGCCCGTCGGTGCTGTGCATCTCGATGTCGTACTTCGCCTTGAAGTACGTCGTCCACCAGGCGTCGTTGTTGTTGGCCGCCCACGTCGGATCCAACCGCTCCTCGGCGGCGAGTTGAGCCCGACGGGCCTTGATGGCGTCCCTCCATTGGTCCGTGCGCGGCTTCGGCGGCAGCGGAACGCCAATGCCGTTCACGGCTATCTTCCAGCCGCCGCTGCTTGGCAGCCGCATGTCCGGCGGGACTGGATACCGAGCGTTGTACATCGCCCACGCCTCCGGCACGGTAAGGCTGCCGCGACCGAAGCCGTTCGCCGCGGTGATCTTGCAGGAGGACGAGCTCGACATTTTTGGAGCGGCGAGGAGAAGATCTGGGAGGGGGGAGGCGGCGGCGACGAGATGGTTTGTGAGCGGTGAGAACTGCAGGGCGTCTTTAAACAGCGGCGGCAGCGGGTGGTTGCACGCAATAACGCCGGCGTGGACGGCCACGCGGCCATGCACGACGAGACGCGTCCCTGCGTCGCCTGGAAAAACAGGGACACCATTAACGTTGCTTGACCAAAGGTAGGCGACGGGGTTTTAGGCTTCCGAGCCGCTGAAGGGTCGGCCCCGCGTCGGTTCGCCTCGCTTTTTGTTGTGTCCGGCGTGCCCGGAGCGTCCCCTGTGGGACGGGGACGGGCTCGGGGCGCCGGACACCGTATCGGGGCGCGCCGGACAAAAATGGGCTTTGGGGGACGCGGCTGGAACGGTTTTTTGGTCCGGCGCGCCCCAAATCCCTTTGGGGGACGCTTTGGGGGACGCGGCTGGAGATGCTCTTATTGAGGTCTTATTAATGCTTCATTCACATATCGAGGGAAGTTATTTTTTCAAGTTTATTGTTGTAAGTACTCGTATGAAATTTTGTTGAGTCATTGGAAAACTCTATGGATCTGGAATATTTTGTCAAATAGACATGAATTATGTACACTCTTGTTAGTATTTGCCCAAAGGGATTTGGAGTGCCTCGGATATTTGACCGCTCCCAGCCGCCACTCAAAGCCCTTTTTTCATCCGGGGCAGTCTAATACGGTGCGCGGTGTTCCGTGCCCATCCCCGCTACACAGGGGACGATACGGAGGCACCGGACACAACGAAAAGCGGCAAGGCGAGTGACGGGCTAGCCGTGTCTGACAAAGAGATTTGCCGTGCACCCATCGCCTACCTCTTGGCAACGAAAATAAACTTTCGCGCAGCAACGTTGCAGTTTCTCCAGAAGCGCAGGGAGACGCCTCGTTGCGCCTTGACATGCATGTCGATATTAATGCACGCCACCGCCCCCTCGCCTACCTCCGGCGTATAAAATGGGGTGCTCACTCGTTGCCCCTCACATACAACCCTAGCGTCCCACATCTACAACCCTAGCCGACGGCAGGGGCAGCCGTTCTGCACACTCGCCGTCACATGCACGCTCGCTGCCGCCTGAGGAAGAGGAGACGGAGTACCTCCACGGCAAGTACTTTTAGTTCGTTGTCCTCATCAACGATGACCCTTTCAACAAGAAGAAGCTCCCAGAAAAGTTCGACGAATTTCTCGCCGGCCGGGAGCCGGCCGAGGTAACCCTGCGGGAAGCAAGCTGCAGATTTTTCCGGTGCCCATGGAGATCTTGTTTGGCCGTGAAGGAAATATGTACCTCCACACCTGCTTTAAGAAGTTCGTCCGCGCCCACCACCTAGAGGTCAGCTACTTGGTGAACTTCTTATGCGAATGCGATAGCGAGATGAACGTGAAGGTGCTCGACAACGAGTCTTGCCATATCCACTACCACGGCCGACGATAGTGAAGAACACGAGGGCCAACAAAACCTCTAGTCTAGGCTTTTTATGCCCTCCCTTGGTGTATGCCAAGGTTTCTGGATGTTCTTCGTCGGTCGTTTCAAAGTTTTTTCCATATAAAATGACAAAGCATCTCCAAAAATTATGAATAACACATGTATTTTAAATAAAACAAACTTTGGAGATCATGTTTAGGGGACATGGCTTGAGAGGGGCCCCCAAACCCGATATCATGGTACAGCATCTCCAGACGACTGATCCGACAAACACGGTTTGGAGGACCAGACTGAACATGCTCTTAGTGACGAGAAAATAGTTAGCCTCAAACGCTAGCACATGATTGGTAAGGTAAAGCCAACAAGCTTAGAACAACGGGAGTTCAAAAGAAAAGGAGAGAACAACGGAAACAGAAGAGTTACATTCTGCCAAGTTACCTCCATTCGGGCTTAGCTGATTGGCGTTTGAGTTGGTTTGCCTTTGGTTTTAAAGCTTTCTTGGATAAGACCGGGCTGACTCGGCAGCGAGTCGGAAAGTTCTCTTTCGTGGGTGACTAGCTTCATCGTCCTTCTGTTTGAAAACACCGGTAGAAAAAGGCAGCCGGTCCAGTCTTTCTAGATTCCATAATCTTACAGAGCTGAGAAACAAATAAAGAATGACGGTCTATCTACAACATGGTGTTTTGGTTCGTGGATCCAGATGCACCAATTGTAAAAATAGACTTAAAATATATTTTAAAAAATCTGAACAAATTGAAGACGTGCATCCAAATATTTTATACATACTTTAAGCTTGTATTGCCAAAAAAAACTGTGTAGTCAAATGACTACACAGCCAAAGCTTGTCTCCGCCACTAGCAACATTATAGTTCTTCCGGTGATAACTTTGGAGACGCAAAAAAGGCATTGAACGTGAAAAGAGGGTCTATTTTCAAATACCTCATCGAGAAAAAACACGGCGTGAGCCCGGAAGTAAAACTGTGAAACAGTTTGAGAGTTAAAATATTTTAAAATTTTATTCTACATGAATCTTGATGATGTCATCTTTTTTTTATTTACTTGCGCATGCATGCAATGGCAAACAAAAGCTTTGCCACATTCAATCTCATGTCAAGCATTTAAATTTTATCGCTAAAGTTCATTGATTGAGTCCAAACAAATAGTCATTGAATTACCAGATCTTATCCAAATTCAACGTTCCTTCATTTCATCATCCTCTAACCCTAACACCCTTCATTGCCTTTTTCAGTCTCTCCTAGTCTTCTACGTGTGTATTCTTTCCTTCCTCGTCTTCACCCAACCATCACACTGATCCCCCCCCTCCCCCCCACCCCCTCGGATGCCTCCCTCTTCCACGGTCAGTGGTGCTAAGTCGCGCCCCTTCCTCCAACCATGACCCTATCGCGACCCAAGGCCATCTTCTCTAGGTGTGGTTCGCCGAGAAAATGAATCCTTTCGGTAGATATTCTTGCTTTTGGGTGAGATCTAGAACGTGAGGGTCGTCATGAACGTCTCGTCTGATCGTGCACAAAATTAGGCTAGAGATCCACATATATGCATTACTGACCCTAAACATTTACAATATCTTTCACTAGGAGCGTAGGCTTCTGTTTTGCCCCACGACATATCGTGAACAGTGACAGATCCACATATATGCATAGGGTGCACTGGCCAGCGGGTAAAAAGTTTTTTTTTTTAGTAAAAAACAATCTCTTGCCACATGTGCATCCTCGAAGAGATGAATTTTCTCGGAAGTATCACCCGCATGCTCTAGCTCCGCCATCTTTGTTTGTAATCTTGTACTCTATCCTTCTGTTGAGTAATTCACTTTGGTAGCCAATTGAATGGCCAGAGTTTTCGCTTCCGTTTGATGATATTCCACGCTATCCTTCTGTTGAGCTTTGTTTTAAAGAAGAATAAATATGCACGCACATTTTAAATTCTGGTGGCTTGCTCAAGCATAGGCTCATATTAGGCGGGACCGATTCTTACTGTTTGGTTTGACCGGCTGCAACAGAGATCGAGACGGCACGAAACATGATCCAGCAGCAGCCATGCGCCATCCGCCGATAGCAACTCGAGCAATATAATAAGCGTGCACACGTGAGCAGTGAGCGCCGAGCAGGTGGAACGGCCTTCATCTGGCGTTGCCTTTCGCCGAACCACCCGAACCTCCACACCTGAAGTTGGCAGCTGATGAGGACGAAGCATCTTTGCACTGCACCCTTTCCCGGCAGCGGTCAAACCGGCGTCTCGCCGCTATATAAGCGCGGAGACACATCTCCCGGCCTCACAACCAGAACAACCAACTTACTCTCGATCGAGCAATCTCACCGAAGTCTTAGCTTAATCGATCGATTCGCTCGTATCGTGTGACCAACGCTCGGGAGCTCATGGCAATGGAGTTCGAGATGGGTCAGCTAGCCAGCCAGCACGGAGCGCTGCTGAAGGTCGGTCTGTTCGTGCTGGTGCAGGCGCTGGTGTACCTCATCCTCGCCCAGTCCTCCTCCGTCTTCTCCAGCACCAAGACCCTCGGCCTCCGCCCGTCGACGTCCCTCTGCGCCCACCGCATGGTCGCGCTGCTCTCCGACCTGCCGCTCGGCGGGGAGCCCTCGCCCCGCGTCCTCTCCGGGGAGCCGTCGTCGCCAGTGCCGGTGCCCACCCACCAGAAGAAGGATTAGATAGCCAAGCGCGACTTGAGGCCCACGCACGGACTTAGCTAGAGGGGAGATGTACGTTGCTGGTTTCGAGCTGCTACTGGTTTGTGCCTGGTGTACGTACGACTTTGTTATAGCTGCTCGCCATTCTTTTGTTTGTTTGGTTTGTTCTTTTGGGATTGTGCGGCCAAATTCGATGCCCTTTCGATTTGTACATGACCATGGTTTCATTGCCTGGGCCGATTTTATGCATGACTGCGTTAGCAAGATGGGAGCTCCTGCGCGTCGCGAACGGGTCACGGTGCAGTTTTGAGCTGTTGTTTGATAGGATGTGCAGAATTTTTTGACCCAGCAGAAACGAATGGTTCAGTCTGTTTGATTTCATACGAGCCCAGTAATACCCTCACCACTTATCCACATGGTGACCTTACCTCTCACCTCCTCACCTATCACAAAGCCTCACGCCGCCGTTCACAAGCTTCGGCATGTCGGCGACTAGAAGACAGACACCACCATCGCATCGCCGATCACGCCGGTCAAAACCGTCACCACATCGCCGACCACGAAGACGAAGAGCACCATAACACCGTCGGTCACGCCGGTCAGAAGCATGGACACGTCGCCGACCACGAAGATGAAGACCATCATAGCACCGTCGTTCATGCCAGCCAGAAGCATCACCACCTCGCCGACCACGAGGACGAAGACAACCATGACACAATCGGTGACGCCGGCCACAAGCATCACCATGTCGTCGACCACGAAGACGAGACCACCATGACACCGCCGGTCACGCCGGTCAGAAGCATCACCACGTCGCCAACACCATCGTTCACGCCCGTCACAAGCATAACCATGTCGCCGATGACGAAGTTGAATACCACCTCGACACCGTCGGTCACGCCGGTCACAAGCATCACCACGTCGTGGACCACGAAGATGAACATCACATTGCCGCCACCACCATGGATTATCACCTCTCACTTCTCACATATCATCACCACGTCGCCGTCTATGAAGATGACAAGCGAGAAGTTGAACAAAAGTAATGCAAACTATACTCACACATACGTACACATTACAGTATATTAGTGAGTCATTCATTTATCCATCTATGTCCACCAAAATGAAAACCTTTCAACATGAAAATCATGTGGAATGGTGAGGTGAATCCACCCCTCAAAGGAAATTTCAAACGGTTGAGCGTGTGCGATGAATTTGGCAAAATTCGCTCAAAGCTTCATACACGAAATTGACGATTTACGACTTACGAAACTCGAAACAGATTGTGGGAATTGATTCCTATCATCAACACGCATCTTTTTCGTGTACAGCTTATTTCGATTCGGACTATGTTTATGTTGATTTGAGGAGAGAGTGTGTGGAGTAGTGTAACCGAGAGTGAGCTTAACCCAGAGTAAATGCACGCGTGCATTAGTGGAGCCAAAGAGGATCGAGAACGGGCATGGGTCTGAAGAAAATGCCATTTTGGACGTTCCTCTGGGGCCTGTCTGATGCTGCTTTAAAAACCGGTTTATGCAAGAACGCGGCTCGGCCCAGTTAACCAAACGAGAAAATTGTGAATCGTGTCCAATGCGAACCAAGGGGCTCACAGGCAACCAAACACGCCCCATATGACCATGTTGAAGTTACATTCCAATCGTGTGCCTGTCTTAGGAGGAGAGGCTTGCGAATTGTGATGAACGGAAGAGTTGTTCATCATGCATTTGCTTATCCGTGTGATTGGGCCACTTCAAGTTCTCCACCACAAGACCACGCGGCTGCATCGATTTTTCAGAACGTGCGAATAGGAAAGTACTGATTTCAATACGGCTTTGCTAGAACACATTCTAGTTTATATGACTATCCTTACAAGTTTGCGTGAAAGGGATCTTTCCAAATAAAGTTGTTCTTAATTTTTTTTAGATAAAGAATGCTTTATTACTTAAAAGTTAATTGTATTTGTAGATTTTTTTTTTTGAGAAACACAGTACAAACGCGGACGCACACATACACGCGTATACACTCACCCGTATGAACGTACACACGCACACCCTACCCCTAATGCTCAAAGTCTTGCCGAAGATCGCCAAACGAAGACCTACCATACGAAGATAACACACCTCCGCCACCCGACCAACGGAGAGCCGCCTGCTGCGAGCTCCAAGACCGTGTCTCCAAGAGGAGTACGACACAAGAGCGTCACCACCGTCTGATCTGAGGATCTAGGGTTTTCACTCGGAGCCCGTGGAGGGGCAGAGAGAAGCCCAGCGACGCCTTCAAGAAGGTCACGACGTATGCGGACGTCGCCATCGTGGCCCAAGCGGGCAAGGGTTTCCCCTCGGCAAAATCTCTCCTCCTTTTACAGATGGGACCAACCAAACGGTCCACCTACTATCTTCTTGCATCATTTAATAAACCATGTTAGGTAGCTTTTCTGGACGCGGCGTTTTTGCTCCAAGAGCATATGCTCTTGATTATAAAATCATTTTTAAACATATTCAAGAAGTTAAAAAAAAATCGGTAAAAAATGGTGCACGTGCATTTTAATGTTCTATGTGCTCGCAAAGTAGTCTCACAAAAACTCAACATTTTTTGTGACAAGTGTAAAAAAAAAAATTTGGTGCTAAAAAGGCTCTTGACATGGACATATTCTTATTTTTTTCACAAATGACACAAAAATATCGATTTTCCATGAAAATTTGTGTGCTCATGTAGAATGACGACATATACACGAGAAAAATCACAATTTTTTGACATTTTAAAATGATTTTTTTACAGCAGAAGCATGCGCATCCTAGAATGTTTTTTTTTTTGGATTTCCGAGCTTTTCTCTCCTTGTATGATTTATAGAACTTATGTGTGTTAGCTTCTCTACCTTCCACACTACTAGTAGATTTATTAGTTCCCAAATTTGAAACTTAATGTCTTTTGAACTAGAACTCTAATTTGTTAACCATTTGAATATTTGGGTTTTAGTGAATAAAGCTTCAAAATAGCCAGATGTGAATATATTTTAACAATATACGAAAATCAACATTTGAATCTTGGTGGTACTTTGAAAAAGTTGATGAAACAGTATGTTTGAATTTTTTTTCATCATAGTTAAACATAGTTGGAAATTTCCGGAGAGTTCAAACCATAAAATATATTCATGAAAAGAAGAGAAAAAACATGAAAGTTCAAATAATAAGGGAAACACATAATGATTACATTAATGTCATAGCTAGAACTCAAATACATAGTATATTTTGTATCTAATTTTAAAGAGGTTTGTTGTGCATCATCATGTTTCAATGTGTCTCATGATATTCCAAACTTGTATCATATATGTTTGATACATTTATTATATAGCGAAAATGCTTAAACTTTGTATCTACTTTAATTTTGTTTAATTGAATTTCATTAAGTTTCAAAATCCATCATGAAGTTTCATCGTGCTTCGAAATGAAGATTTTGAGTTTTGTTGACGAAAATTCTATTTGGACTTATTTAAAAAGATAACATCAATATAAATATACATGTTCAAGCATATTGTAAATGTGATATTTATTCCTGAATGGTCTTTTTAAATTTAAAAGTGTAAATTAAATCGGTGTTGTAATGAGTGGAAGAGAGAGTTCTAGGTGTGTGAAGAGAGAATTATGCATGTGTTTAATTGGTTTTTACAATACATCATGACGTTTCATTGTGTTTCAAAATGCAGATTTCTAACTTTGTGCAAACAAATATATTTTGGGCTTGTTTAAAAGATACCGCCAAAATAAATGTATAGATCCAAACAAGATTGTTAATATGATACTTTTTCCAACATATATGGTCCTCTTAAACATAATATTCAAAATTTAATCGGTGTTCTAATGAGTGGGAGAGAGTACTATTAGGTGTGTAGAGAGATTCTTGCATGTCAGACCATGTAACATAGAATAAGAACATCTCAGTGAGCACACAATTGGAGATATAATTCTTATCCAAATCTCAAAACCATTGTGTGGTTTTGGAACTCATGGGATGTAGTGTGCATGAGAGTATGGCATTTCGTTGCAATAATACACATGTTCGAAACTAACACATAACACCAAATTGCATTGCAATGTATAAAAAAGTTGCAATCAATTGTTAGATGGTAAAATATGCTAGTTTACCAAATTCAAAAAGATAATAAAAATATTCAAACACGTGCATCAAAAAAAAAAATCTCCCTTCTATGTCATGACATATTCGACGAAGAAGTGTACAAACATGCCTCTAATGTCCGCAAGTTCTGCATACTTGCATCTGTTATAGGCAAAATATGCAAACGTTTCGTTAGATAAGCCGTATTTGTCTGTGTATAGGTACAAAGTATGCAAGATATAGAATTTATTAATTTTGAGGTAATTACTAATCATAGGGAGGCCCACGTTGCTTTCCATCTTGCACATACTTGTGGAGGGGGACGAATCTCATCATTGTCTTGCACACATAAAACCCATAATAAAGGTTGAATGCGTGTGGTTGTTGAGAACACTACAAATTGGTCATGAAACTTGCGCGCATTGATTATGGAGTTTAGTAGCGATATTTAAGAAAATAGAATATTGTAGCACAAATTAGAGCAATTCCAATAGTGTAGCTAGCTGCTGGCTATAAGCCAAGTGTCATGTCATCTATAGCCAACTTAGAGCCAACATATACAATAGTGAGCTATAAAAATGTAGTACTTAATCAATGTGTGGCCCACCTTTCACTCTCACAAAGTGCCTAGGAGCACGTGCTAGAGCTGACTCTTGCATAAGAGCCCACTCTCCTTCTCTCTCCTCCTCTCTCTTCTCCAACTAAGCAATAATATACTATTTTAATCCTTATAGCCAGCTGACTAGGACTTATTATACTTGCTCTTACCTGTCTCCCGCACATAAGCTCTACATGATTTAGTTAATGAGATCCAGGAGCAATCCCTTTCTTCTAGAAAGAACAAACTATTGCCGAAAAAATGTAGATGTGTGCCAAGCTCGGCTAGTAATCTTCTCTCTATTTCACTATGATATCCTTCGTACATAAATGTATTTGGTGAATGCACTACGTCAGATCATGAGATGGCTTAGGCTATCGACACATCAAATATAAATTATAACGGTTTCTCAAAAAATAAGATAAATAAGAAAATGACTTAAACATGACTTAGTATGGGATCATATCAGGTGAAAATGGACTACTTCTTGGAAATCTAAAAATTCTGGTTATGGACCACTAGATCATGTACGGACGGTCGGATCTCACATTTACTCTATCATACATTTTATGCGTAAAACCCAGGAGCGAAGATACATTTCACATATATCACCGGTGAGTCTGTTCACTATATGGTTGTGAGTTGGAACCTGGAATCAAGGATTGAGAACCAATAAATTGCATAGATCATGAAACTTAAGATAAAAATCATGATTTATTTGACATTTTTGAATCTCAAGAACAACAAACATAACAAAAACTTCATTTCACCGTTTGACCGTTGTGGACATAAAAAATTTGAACAAAACATTTAGACAAAAAGAACCCATCAACTAGTTGAATATGTAGCCAGACCACGCCATACAAATTAGCGAGAGCCGATAAGGTGACCCTATTGGGCTGTTGTACCATTCATATCAAACTCAAAACAGAAAAAATGCCAAGAGGGGGAAAGAAAGAAAGTGGGGATGCACACGTCCGCACCTTGATTTGGACAAAATCTTCCATGGCTACCGGCACATCGATGGACGGATCCCCTGGGGCTAGAGCTTCCAAAAGCGGCGCTCCAGATCTGATTCACCACATCGCGCTGTTGTGTACGACCTCACCAAGATCGCTATCCACACACCGTCGTCGATGTACCAGCTCGAAAACGAACTCTCCATGTATCTACTCAACATCAATCGCCCGTTGTCGTTTTGGGGAATGAGAGCGGGCATGGATGAGAGGTGGGATAGAGAGAATAGGACCAATAATGTGATGGAAAAATTATTTGGGTACCTAATTACAAAATGAAAGGAGGTCGGATGGTTGGTCGTGATCTAGCTGAATCCAGAATTTCCAGATTTCTAGGAACTAGTGCATGTTCACTAATACATTCCCGACTTAGTATACCACTTAAGAAAGAGTTTGTGAGGGCTCATGTACTTCTGTTGGATAGCCAAAGGAAGATACATTATGCTTAAAGAAACTGTTGATCCAGGCTGGGACAACCTATTAAAGAGTGCAGGTCTAGGCATCATTGTTCGTGATCATCTAGGCCAATCGATGATCTTCACTTGGAAGCCGATCTAGTTATGTGTTAGTGCACTACACGCGGAGATGCCTTCTTGTTTGGAGGGCTTAAAGCAACTTATTGACCTGAGACGTTGGCCGACGATCTTGGAATTGGATTGTTTCCGAGCACCGCAAACGATGGCGACACAAGGACTGGATTGATCTAGTAGATGGACTATGTAGAGTGAAGCCCGGGAATTACTAAAAGTTAACCAAGATATGAAGGTTTCGAAGGTGGAACACGTGAGCAATGGCATTGCACATGTTTTGGCGTAGTTAGGCAAATCAAGATCTAGTGGTTTTTTACATGATGCAGCCCCAGCCCGTTGATACGTCTCCGACGTATCGATAATTTCTTATGTTCCATGCTACATTATTGATGATATCTACATATTTTATACACATTATATGTCGTATTTATGCATTTTCCGGCACTAACCTATTAACAAGATGTCGAAGAGCCAGTTGCTGTTTTCTGCTGTTTTTGGTTTCAGAAATCCTACAAAGGAAATATTCTCGGAATTGGACGAAATCAACGCCCAGGGTCTTATTTTGTCACGAAGCTTCCAGAAGACCGAAGACGTAACGAAGTGGGGCGACGAGGCGGCGACACGCCAGGGCGGCGCGGCCCACCTCCTGGCCGCACGGCCCTGTCGTGTGGGCCCCTCGCGTCGCCTCCTGACCTGCCCTTCCGCCTACTTAAAGCCTCCGTCGCGAAACCCCCAGTACCGAGAGCCACGATACGGAAAACCTTACTGAGACGCCGCCGCCACCAATCCCATCTCGGGGGATTCTGGAGATCACCTCCGGCACCCTGCCGGAGAGGGGATTCATCTCCCGGAGGACTCCGCCATGGTCGCCTCCGGAGTGATGAGTGAGTAGTTCACCCCTGGACTATGGGTCCATAGCAGTAGCTAGATGGTTGTCTTCTCCTCATTGTGCTTCATTGTTGGATCTTGTGAGCTGCCTAATGATACGTCTCCGACGTATCGATAATTTCTTATGTTCTATGCCATATTATTGATGATACCTACATGTTTTATGCACACTTTATGTCATATTCGTGCATTTTCTGGAACTAACCTATTAACAAGATGCCGAAGTGCCGGTTCTCGTTTTCTCGCTGTTTTTGGTTTCGAAATCCTAGTAACGAAATATTCTCGGAATTGGACGAAACAAAGACCCAGGGGCCTATTTTTCCACGGAGCTTCCGAAGACCGAAGAACATACGAAGTGGGGCCACGAGGTGGCGACACCACATGGCGGCGCGGCCAAGGGGGCCCGCGCCGCCCTATGGTGTGGCCCCCTCGTCGGGCCCCCGACTCGCCCTTCCGCCTACTTAAAGCCTCCGTCGCGAAACCCCCGAGGCGAAAAACCACGATACGGAAAACCTTACCGAGACGCCGCCGCCGCCGATCCCATCTCGGGGGATTCTGGAGATCTCCTCCGGCACCCTGCCGGAGAGGGGATTCATCTCCCGGAGGACTCTACACCGCCATGGTCGCCTCCGGAGTGATGAGTGAGTAGTTCACCCCTGGACTATGGGTCCATAGCAGTAGCTAGATGGTTGTCTTCTCCTCATTGTGCTTCATTGTTGGATCTTGTGAGCTGCCTAACATGATCAAGATCATCTATCCGTAATACTCTATGTTGTGTTTGTCGGGATCCGATGGATAGAGAATACCATGTCATGTTAATTATCAAGTTATTACATATGTGTTGTTTATGATCTTGCATGCTCTCCGTTACTAGTAGAGGCTCGGCCAAGTTTTTACTTTTAACTCCAAGAGGGAGTATTTATGCTCGATAGTGGGTTCATGCCCGCATTGACACCCGGGACAATGTGACGTAAAGTTCTAAGGTTGTGTTGTGTCGTTGCCACTAGGGATAAAACATTGGCGCTATGTCCGAGGATGTAGTTGTTGATTACATTATGCACCATACTTAATGCAATTGTCTCGTTGTTAGCAACTTAATACTCGGAGGGGGTTCGGATGATAACCTGAAGGTGGACTTTTTAGGCATAGATGCAGCTTGGATGGCGGTCTATGTACTTTGTCGTAATGCCCAATTAAATCTCACTATACTTATCATGTCATGTATGTGCATTGTTATGCCCTCTCTATTTGTCAATTGCCCGACTGTAATTTGTTCACCCAACATGCTTTTATCTTATGGGAGAGACACCTCTAGTGAACCGTGGACCCCGGTCCATTCTTTAATACCGAAATACAAATCTGCTCGCAATACTTGTTTCTACTGTTTTCTCTCGCAAACAATCATCTTCCACACAATACGGTTAATCCTTTGTTACAAGCAAGCCGGTGAGATTGACAACCTCACTCGTTTCGTTGGGGCAAAGTACTTTGGTTGTGTTGTGCAGGTTCCACGTTGGCGCCGGAATCTCTGGTGTTGCGCCGCACTACATCCCGCCGCCATCAACCTTCAACGTGCTTCTTGGCTCCTCCTGGTTCGATAAATCTTGGTTTCTTTCTGAGGGAAAACTTGCTGCTGTGCGCATCATACCTTCCTCTTGGGGTTGCCCAACGAACGTGTGAAATACACGCCATCAAGCATATTTTCTCGGCGCCGTTGCTGTGAGATCAAGACACGCTGCAAGGGAGTCTCCACTTCTCAACCTCTTTACTTTGTTTTTGTCTTGCTTTATTTTATTTACTACTTTGTTTGCTGCACTTATATCAAAACACAAAAAAATTAGTTGCTAGTTTTACTTTATTTACTGTCTTGTTTGCCATATCAAAAACACAAAAAAATTAGTTTACTTGCATTTACTTTATCTAGTTTGCTTTATTTACTACCGCTAAAATGAGTAATCCCGAAGTTGAAGTTCGTTCATTTAAGCAACAAGGGGGAGAATGTTTAAAAGATGCTTGGTATAGAATTAGTGATGCCCATAATAGGTGCACTAAGAAACACTCCACTACTATCCTACTCAGGAATTTTTATGTTGGTATCTCTAGCTAGAATAGATATGTTCTTGATTGTCTCGCGGGAGGTAACTTCCTAGGTGCTCCCGCTTTAGAAGCTAGCTGCATTATTGAGAGTTTATTTGGAACACCACCTGTTAATGAACTTAAAATTGAAACCTCCCTTGAGGATGTTATGAAAAAATTGGAAACCATAGAGAAAAATTTTCCGAGTGTTGAAACTAAGTTGGAGATATTACTTGATAAAACTGATGAACTTGATAAATCCTTGGGAGGAATAGATGAAAGAATTAGTGTCCTAGGAACTTGTGTTGACCATGATAATCAAATTAATAGGATTGGCGAACTTGAAAAAGCTATGGGAACCTTGGGTTCAACCTTTTCATCTTTACAGTTTAGAGAGAAAGCTTATGTGGGAAAGGAGCAAAAGTTTATGTATGTCTCTAAAGTGCCTAAACCAAATAGGCCTAAAATTGACAAAGCCCCTAGTACCACTACAAATGGGGGAGCTTATGATGTTGATGCTTCGTCTCTTGATGTTACTTGAGATACACTTTCTGCGCCTAGCTGAAAGGCGTTAAAGAAAAGCGCTTATGGGAGACAACCCATGTTTTTACTACAGTATTTTTGTTTTATATTTGTGTCTTGGAAGTTGTTTACTACTGTAGCAACCTCTCCTTATCTTAGTTTTATGTTTTGTCGTGCCAAGTAAAGTCTTTGATAGAAAAGTAAGTACTAGATTTGGATTACTGCGCAGTTCCAGATTTCTTTGCTGTCACGAATCTGGGTCTATCTCCCTGTAGGTAGCTCAGAAAATTAAGCCAATTTACGAGCATGATCCTCGGATATGTACGCAACTTTCATTCAATTTGAGCATTTTCGTTTGAGCAAGTCTGGTGGCCTAATAAAATCCATCTTTACGGACTGTTCTGTTTTGACAGATTCTATCTTTTATTTCGCATTGCCTCTTTTGCTATGTTGGATGAATTTCTTTGATCCACTAATGTCCAGTAGCTTTATGCAATGTCCAGAAGTGTTAAGAATGATTGTGTCACCTCTGAACATGTGAATTTTTATTATGCACTAACCCTCTAATGAGTTGTTTCGAGTTTGGTGTGGAGGAAGTTTTCAAGGATCAAGAGAGGAGTATGATGCAATATGATCAAGGAGAGTGAAAGCTCTAAGCTTGGGGATGCCCCGGTGGTTCACCCCTGCATATATTAAGAAGACTCAAGCGTGTAAGCTTGGGTATGCCCAAGGCATCCCCTTCTTCATCGACAACATTATCAGGTTCCTCCCCTGAAACTATATTTTTATTCCTTCACATCTTATGTACTTTGCTTGGAGCGTCGGTTTGTTTTTTTTTTGTTTTGTTTGAATAAAATGGATCCTAGCATTCACTTTGTGGGAGAGAGACACGCTCCGCTGTAGCATATGGACAAATATGTCCTTAGGCTCTACTCATAGTATTCATGGCGAAGTTTCATCTTCGTTAAATTGTTATATGGTTGGAATTGGAAAATGCTACATGTAGTAACTCTAAAATGTCTTGGATAATTTGATACTTGGCAATTGTTGTGCTCATGTTTAAGCTCTTGCATCATATACTTTGCACCCATTAATGAAGAAATACTTAGAGCTTGCTAATTTGGTTTGCATATTTGGTTTCTCTAGAGTCTAGATAACATCTAGTATTGAGTTTTGAACAACAAGGACGACGGTATGGAGTCT